>NC_053023.1:557572398-557708857 GCF_003073215.2 Triticum urartu
CATCTTCGGCTCCACTTTGAAAGTCTTGAGCCATGATCCGAAGTGAGGGGTAACACGGAGGAACGCTTCGCATACAATGATAAACGAGGAGATATGGAGGATGGACTCCGGAGCTAAGTCGTGGAATTCCAGCCCGTAATAAAACAGCAGTCCCCTCACAAAGGGGTCCATCGGGAAGCCTAACCCCCGAAGGAAGTGAGACACGAACACTACGCTCTCACCGGGCTGGGGACTGGGGATAGCCTGCCTTTGAGCAGGCAACCTGTGCGAAATTTCGGCGGTCAAGAACTTAGCCTCTCTCAACTTTAGCATGTCCTCCTCCGTGACGGAGGAGGGCATCCATTGGCCTTGAAGGTCGGAACCGGACATTGTCGAAGGTCTGAGGCACCTGGAATCTGGAGCCTAGGGTGTTGGAACTCGAGGCGACGGGTGAACTTGTTTTGGGATTGGAGAAAAGGAGTAACGCCCTGGTCTCTTTATAAGAGGTTGAATACCAGGAGCCCTCCCCGTAACCATTTGGGACTCGCCTTTAATCGAGAAAACATGCTAACGGGCACGATTGGGTTACCCACGTCCGTATTGATGAGAATCCCGTAAAAGGGGGGCACACGATCTCTGCTTTGACAAGACGTGCCAAGGAAACCGCCTCGCAAAACACGCTGAGGTGGAAAAGTGAAAACGATTCAAGTGAAGGACTTGGCTGTAGTGTGATGACGCACTGCGGAATACGTCAGCAGATTTGATTTGTGTTAATATTATTCTCTCTATGGCAATATGTGGAAGCTTATTTTGCGGAGCCGGACACTACTCTTGGTGTTTACAATCTTCTATGAAGGACTTGGAGGAGGAACCCGCCTTGCAATGCCGAAGACAATTTGCGCGCCAGACTCGTCGTCATTGAAGCCTGGTTCAGGGGCTACTGAGGGAGTCCTGGATTAGGGGGTGTTCGGGTAGCCAGACTATACCTTAAGCCGGACTCCTGGACTATGATGATACAAGATTGAAGACTTCGTCCCGTGTCCGGATGGGACTTTCCTTGGCGTGGAAGGCAAGCTTGGCGATGCGGATATTCAAGATCTCCTACCATTGTAACCGACTCTATGTAACCCTAACCCTATCCGGTGTTTATATAAACCGGAGGGTTGTAGTCCGTATGCAATCAACTCCATATACAACAATCATACCATAGGCTAGCTTCTAGGGTTTAGCCTCCTTGATCTCGTGGTAGATCCACTCTTGTACTACCCATATCATCAATATTAATCAAGCAGGACGTAGGGTTTTACCTCCATCAAGAGGGCCCAAACCTGGGTAAAACATCGTGTTCCCTGCCTCCTGTTACCATCTGGCCTAGACGCACAGTTCGGGACCCACTACCCGAGATCCGCCGGTTTTGACACCGACAATGATGTTGCCTCCTTAAAAATTATGGGGGAAATGGTTTTTAAAGCTCTTCTTAAGAATAAAATTGCTCGTTCCAACTTCATGGAAATCATGTCTATTGCTATTGAGGGCAAGAAATATATTGATGAGTTGGAATCTCGTCTTGAGGAGCATGAGGTCACCATTGATAAAATGGAAGGTCATGAGCGTTATTACGCTAATGAGATTGCGGACCTCTCTCAAGCTCTTGAACTTGAACAAACCACCAAGGAATCTCTTGAGGAGACTTTTGCTCTAGAATTATCTAGAGTGAAGGAATCTCATGATAGGGCTCTTGAGGTGGCCAATGTTTTTGAAACTAAAAATGCTAAGCTTGAAGTTGCTCATGCTAGACTCCTTGAGGATTTTGAGCACCTCGAAAATGGCTCAAGGGTCATCAAGGGTGAGCTCATCAAACTCACCGAGTCTCATGATCAACTTGAAGCTTCTTATTTAAAAGAGCTTGCCAAGTTGTCTTCTCCTATTGTTGTTAATGTTGATGCTTGTGCTACTAAATCTATTACTTGTGAAGCATCCATTTTGAAGGAGAACGTTGAGCTACGGGCTCAACTTGAGTTGCTATCTAGCA
This sequence comes from Triticum urartu, assembly GCF_003073215.2. NCBI lineage: Eukaryota > Viridiplantae > Streptophyta > Magnoliopsida > Poales > Poaceae > Triticum > Triticum urartu. The sequence continues at coordinate 557,574,410 of NC_053023.1, forward strand.
ATTATGGGAAATTGGAAGAAAGCCATGAAAAGCTCTCCACCTCTCATGATGATCTTCTAGTATCCCATAATGTGCTAAAGATAGCACATGAGGCCATGATTGCTAAGGTAACATCTAGTGAGCCTCATGTGGACACTAGCACTACATTTAGTCAAAAATGCTATATTGCCTTGTGTTAGTCCTCGCGATTCATCCATGCATAACATTGGTACATCTTGTGATGAATTGCTTTCCTTGCCTTGTTGCTCTAACAATGAAGCTTATACTTCCTCTAGTGCTTGTGTTGAGACTAACCATGTAGAGGAAATCAAAGAGCTCAAGGCCCAAGTCACTTCTTTGAAGAAAGATTTGGAGAAGTGTCATGAAGGGAAGGCCATACTCAACAATATCTTGAGTGTACAAAAACCCCCAATGACAAAGGTGGACTTGGATTCAACTCAAATAAGAAGAAGAAGTCCAAGAGCAACAAGAAGAAGGGCTAAAAACAAGTCAAGATTTCGGCCAAGATCATTTGCTTCAAGTGCAAAATTGAAGGGCATCATGTTAAATCTTGCCCTTTGAAGAAGAAGGCCATTAGTGACAAGCAACAAGGGAAGCGGCCACAAGTTCACTCTCATTCTCAACCTCAAGTTGAAGAAAGGCCTCTTCCCAAGAAAACTCAAGCTAATGCTTCTCAAGTTGAGAAATCAAGTGAGAAGAAAGTAAAGAGTAGACGTTGCTACCTATGTCGTGAAAAAGGTCACGTCGCTTCTTCATGCACAAATGGTACCTTATCCAACCCTATTCTAATTGATGATATCTATTCTCTTGGGAAGGATAAGGTTCGCAATGTGTTTGCTAAATTTGTTGGTTCTCAAAGTGGTGTCAAGAAAAGAACCATTTGGGTAGCCAAGCCTATTGTGACTAGCCTCTTAGGACCCAACTTGGTTGGGGACCAACTAGCTCATACTTGATCAATAGGTGTTCTTGGAGGTCATTGGAGACTTGGCTACATTATGAAGAATTCAGGGGACTTCATCATTCTTATTGTCTCAAGCCAAGTCATTCGGATTATCAAGTTTCTATCTTATATCCAATGTTCCTCCTTGCGGTAACTCGTGCTTAAAGTGTTTACATTGATAGTTACTTGCCCCTTTGCATGTGGTTTCGTTCCTTGCATGTGTTTGTATATGTTGTGCTTCCAACTTGATTATCTTGAGCAATCAAGTATGTGTGTGTTGGTTTGCACATCATGTATGTGTGTGTCGTGCGTTGAGCCTTTTGCATCTTGTTTATTTCTTAGTTGGCTCTTGTGAGAGATTAATGGAATATCCCATTATGGGGGAGTGATGTGCTTTGTGCACCTCACAATCCTATAAATGTGTGTACATGAGTAATACCATCTAGTATTGATATTTCAAGATTATCTAGTCGTTATGTGGTATGTCTTCTCATGAGAAATTCAAATTCTAAATAGTGCATTAATTATCTCTTGTTGGATCCTTTTATTTGCCTCTTGTTTATCCTTAATTGGTATCACATTATGGGGGGTAATATGCTATGTGTATATTACTAGCCTAGAAAATGTGTACATTTGAGATATTTTCACCTAGAGTTGATATTGTAAATTATCTTGTTCCTAGGTGGCATGTTAGCTCTACAAGTTGCAATTTGCTTTTTGTTTGGTGTGAAGATGATGTCGGATATCCTTGCTATCTACCACCGGGAATTATTTCCATTTACTTCTTGTCCTTTGACAATTGGTACTCACTTGTGTGGTAGAATTTATTGATCATCTTTACATTGGGTTTTGCTTTTATTTGCCTTTTCTCCTGCCAAGGAATGTATCAACTCCCTTTGTCTTCCATACCACTTGTGGATCTTGTTTATTTCTTGATCTTGTCTAGTTTTTTCTAGATATAGTGAAAGTGGTGATCCTACCTTGTGCATTTTGTATTCAAATGCAAATTCTCTATAATGCACTAGTCGTGGGGGAGCTATCCTATTTTCTATAAAACACTCATCTTGTGATCCTTATCAAGTGTGTGTTGGTGGAAGGCAAGCCGTTTTCGTTTTAGTACTTTGTGCCATCATGAAACTTTGTAGAGAGCTTGGTTTGTTTGGAACCATCCTCTCTTTTGGGAGTTTGATATCTTTTATTTTGAGTGTATCAATGGATATCTCATTCCTTGATGTATCTTTTATGGATATCCTCCAAGTGATGTTTTATTCATTTGGTATCTTTTCTTCACTTGGTTTTTCTTTGTCATTTGGTATCGGTTCTTGAAGGTCTTGAGCATGCATATTTACTTCATGTAGTCTCTGTGGCATGCCTTCTTTATTTGACCCAATATATAGGGAAACTCCACCAACTCTCAAATTGGATGAGATGTGCATGAAATTCATTTCCTTCTCTATATGCACATATTTATGTGGAGTTTGTCCTATGTATATTGGTGTTTCTAACTCTTTGGTCCCAATGAGTTTGGGTATCATTTTGTTTGTGTTGTTGTTCTAGGAACAATTGGAGATGCATTGGATGCTCGGCTCACTCACAAGGAAGGTGGTGTCACCATGTGCTTATTGGAGTCAAGCTAGGATGCTCAATGAACTACTATCTACTACCTTCAATTGGTTTCTTCTACATCCTTCCAATGATATCTTGGTAACAAGTATCTATTCATGCATTATTTTTCTTGCATTCAACCTTGTGTAGGTTGCATCTTGGCATGCTATTCGTTCCATCTTGTGATACTTGTTTCCTTTCTCAAAGCATCTCAACAACGATCTCATGTTACTAGTCGTGATGTCTTTGATGGTTGTATGGTAGGAATTCATTTATATACAATAAGACCATATCTAGCCATGTGCTATGCTTCCAAGCAAATATCTTATTGGTATATGTATGACTTCCTTTTGGATATCTTATTCCTCGTGTTGTAAGTATTACGGGTGTACATCCTTCTTTGTAGATATATATCATCATGATTTCGTCTACCTTTAATCTTATACACTTGAGAGAAGTTGCATATCTAGTTGATATCCTTTCTTTCACGTCCACCTTGTATTTCTTATGTTATTTCTTTGGTGGCTCCGTGAAAGCTTTTGCCTTGAGTGCGTGTCTTCTATCGTTGCATCTTGATGCACTCTTGTGTGGTGAAGAATATTTTCCTCATGCTTATCTTTATGAGGCTTTTGCCATCTTAATTAGTATCCCTCGTCTTGATGAGGCTTTCATCTTCTATCTTCACCACGGGTTGTCACAAGCATAGATTCTTTATATGCTTATTAGTAAGCTTGTGAACCCATTTGCTAGTTGTGTGTGGGAATGATAGGCCTTGCACCGTGTGCCTCATTCTTTCAAGACTTTATTGATGCTTAATGTTCATCCGTTCATTATTCTTCTCAAGTGCATTGCCTTGACTCACACACATCATTTTGGTTGAGCCCATTCTTAAGTTGCCTCTTTTACTTGTTGCTCAACCATGTGTTTGTTGCAAGTACTAGGCTTTGTTTCCTATATGCTCACTTGCACTTGTTGTAAGTTTCTATTGATTTTGGGGGAGCTATGATCCTATTTTGTGCACTTTGTATCCAAATACAAATATTCTTATGTGTGCAAAAATCATGGGGAGCTTCTCTAGTTTGTTTAGAACACTCCTTTGCTCATATCATAATATCCTTTATTCATGTGGCTCGTAGGATCTTTGGTCTAGCTGGTTCAATTGATATCCTTTGATTGCTTGCTTCAATTGGTATCTTTTGATTGCTTGATTGCTTGCGTCTCTCTTTGTTATGTCCTTGTGGCATATCATTCTTTAGCAATTGATGTGCCTCAATATAGTTTGTGTTCCTCCAAGTATTTACCTTTGGATATGTGTATGGCATTCCACCATCTTGTTGAGAAATACACAATTTATGGAGGAACACCTTTTATATTGGCCTTCTAAGCTTTTCGCCCATTTTGGCAATCAATGCCAATGGGGGAGAAGTTTCAGAGAGTTTTGTGGAGAAGGTTTTCAGAGTCTTCTCCTTGCTTTGGTTTTGTTCCTAAGCATTTGCATCTCATTCTCCTGCATCATTGGTTGTTGCATTGCATGGTGATGCATAATTCCTTATATAAACTCTCTTGAAAGTGATTGTCATCAATTACCAAAATGGGGGAGATTGAAAGGACATGCGCTGCCCCCATGTGTGGTTTTGGTAATTGATGACATTCTCTATGGACTAATGGTTGCATTGAGTTATATTTGAAGGATTTGTCCATAGGCATTTCTTGAAGTACATGTGTTGGTTTAAAGGAGTTTATGAGTTGACCAAGGTGGTATTAAGGAATTATCCAAAGATTGGTCATAGAGTTGGAAACAGTCAAGGTTGATCAAGACTAAGAACAGAGAGTGATTCAAGTTGATCATCACACAAAGCGTAGAAGATACACCGAGTGGGATCAAGTGATCTCATGGTATGGTAAGCATTGTCCATTGTGCTTTGTGTACTAACCAATGGTCTATGTGAGAGTTCTTTGTGGGGTTAGGTACGTGTTCATGGGCTTGCGTCAAGAGGAAGATATCACTCAACCAATGGAGAGGATGACATCAAGTGGTGATCGTCATCAAGAATTCTGTGCGTAAGTTCAAGTGGAGCATCATAAAGAGATCAAGTGTTTGATGCTTTCCGTCCATTGTGGTGTCAATGGACTTGTGAATATGTGCCGAAGAATGGCTCACCCATAGTGGAGTATGGGGGAGCAATCATCTAGTCTTCATCGACCCAACGCAATCAAGAAAGGTGGTCCAACTTGAGGGAGTCAAGATCGTCATCATCTAGCTCAAGAGGACTTCATGCAAGGCAAAGGTTTTCCCTTGATAGGTTTTATATTTTACCGGTCTCATGGTGATAGTTTGGAGACCGGGTTATAGGATCGATAGTTGTACTATCAAGGGGGGCTCTCAAGTGAGTAGCGTGATCATATCGTCTGTCGAGAGCTCAAACCATTGCATCCTTGCATCATCTTTCTTGATTCTTATTTGTATTTTATTTTGAGGTTTTAGAGCTTGTGTTTATCTTCGTGACAAGCTCTAGTACATCGAAAATGGATTTCATATGCTTCTTCTATCGCGTTTTCGATGTTGGAGGTTTTATCGGTCTTTTTCGAGGAAGGGTTCTCACCATTTTCTCTTGGGCCTTTTCTAATTTCCTTCTTATTTTTAGTTCTATCAAGATTGTGTTAGCCCTTGTCGCTAGCTTTCCAACAAACTTGGTTTCGTTGAATTCGGAGTCCGTTTGCAGAAGTTGTGGCAGTTTTGGTGTTTTGAAAAGGCTGTAGCGGTACTACCGCGGATAGGAGCGGATGTAAATTTTTACTACCGCTCCAGAGCGGTACTACCGCGGCTACTACAGCGGTAGTACCCCTCCGGAACAAAAACTCGTCACAAGTCCAGCGATGGTAGGCACGGATGTATTTTTTTAGTACCGCTCACAAGCAGTAGTACCGCTACCCTTTGAGGTAGTACCACTACCCCTTGCGGTAGTACCGTGAGGTCGAGCGGTAGTACCACTCTGTGCGGGCTGTGAGCATAACGGTTGTTCCCACCTATAAAAGGGTATCTTCTTCTCCAATGAAGTTTATCTCTTGAGCTCGTGTTCTTCCCCCATTGTTGACCTTCTTTGAGCTTGCTAACTCTCAATCCCTCCATGGATTCTTGCTAGTTTTTTGAGGGAAAAGAAAGAGGAGATCTAGATCCACATTTCCACCAATCACTTTCTCCTCTATGTGAGGGGAACCCCTTGGATCTAGTTCTTGGATTTCTTGGTGTTCTCCTTCTTGTTCTTCCTCTCATTTTCCTCCCTAGCATTAGCTGCTTCAGTGGGATTTGAGAGAGAAGGACTTGGGCACTCTGTGTTCCCTTGCCATTGCATTTGGTGCATCGGTTTGAGTTCTCCACGGTGATACGTGGAAGTTACAAGTTGAGAAGCTTATTACTCTTGGGTGATTGGTACCCTTGAGCTTGTTCCTCTTGGGTGCCCTAGACGGTTGGTGGTGTTCAGAGCTCAATCATTGTGGTGTAAAGCTCCGAGCAAGTGTCGGGGTCTCCAATTAGGTTGTGGAGATCGCCCCGAGCAATTTGACGGATTTTGGTGACCGCCCCCAAGGGTTGCCAAAGTGTACGGGTTCGGTGACCGCCCCCAAGGGTTGCCATTTGTACGAGTTCGGTGACCGCCCTCAAGGGTCCCTTAGTGGAATCACGGCATCTTGCATTGTGCGAGGGCGTGAGGAGATTACGGTGGCCCCAGTGGCTTCTTGGGGAGCATTGTGCCTCCACACCGCTCCAAACGTATATTAACATCCACAAGGGTGTGAACTTAGGCATACATCGTCGTCTCCGCGTGCATCGGTTATCTCTTGCCCTAGCCCTTTACTTATGCACTTCACTTTGTGATAGCCATATTGTTTCTTGTCATATATCTTGCTATCACGTAGTAGTTTATCTTGCTTCGCATAAGTTGTTGGTGCACATAGGTGAGCCTAATTGTTGTAGGTTTTGTGCTTGACAAATTAACCACCAGGTTTATTTCGCATTTGTTCAAGCCTAAACCGTAATTATTTTAAAAGCGCCTATTCACCCCCCCCCCCCCCCTCTAGGCGACATCCACGATCTTTCAGTCGCGCTCCAAACGACACGAGTTTTCGCCCCTACCGCTTTCCGCCGCCTATCTGCAGCGACATTCTAGACTCTGGTCGACTGGGGTTTTCTACGGGATTGAGCCGGGGATTTTTCTCATGGAGAAGGTAATTAATTAGCGAAATATTCACTCATCTCTTATCGCAGTCCGTCCGTCGTTGTTAATCAACCGGCGTAAATCATCGTGGAATCATTTTTGTTCTAGCTGATTCGTGGGTGTTCATTCATGTGTCCACAATGCGAGCATAAATCAGGCAACTGTGGTCGTGGCCAGTCAGAAACGAAGTTCTATCTCACCATTCCAGATGACTTCAGGGAGCGCTTTGTATGTTCAATCTCAACCTACCATGGTCGGCATGGCCTAAATTTGTGAACATATGTTGTCTGTTGCTACAATATCTATATATTTGCATCAAATCTTTGTTACATTATCTATTTTTAATTCTATATTCTTGTACTTTGCTTTCATCTATATATTGATCTGTTCTATCAGTTACTACCATATTTTCATCTTGCTCTGTTATTTCAATATATCTAATTTACGATCTTAATTTTCATTTCAAGCAGTACATCCCTTGTTTTGCAAGAAAAGGAGTAGAAGGAAATCTTGGGCTTTACTTTGCTGATGACTCCCAGTATGCCATATTGACAGCACAACATGGATTTACAATGACGGTTAGCGTAAAAATTGATAAAGATGGTCACTTCTATTTTAATGCGGACCTTTGGATAAAAATGTCTAAGTGTTATGAACTGAAAGCTGGCAATAAAATTCTAGTGCGTGCACCACAACCTGGTCTAATTAACATGGATGTTCACTTCCCCAACGGCATCATCTGATCAAAGTCTGATCGAGGTTAGTGTCCTTTCAACTTTCTCCATGCTGTCATATTACTATTTAAGCAACCAATTTATCACTATTTAAGCAACCAATTGTGATATCATATTCCGACTCCGTTCCTAGGCAGTAACAAATTCTATTTACCAATTTATGCGCACTATATATTCTTCTGCCATGTTCTGAATAAATAATACCTTTCCACCTTTTAAGCAGGATATGTTGGATGCATAGTGAATGATCTGTATGTTACTAAGCGTACCAAATTTCACAGGAAGGACTTGAAGGATGTCATAAACTTTGTTGATAATCTGACAGAGATAGCACAGTGTATGAACGATGGATTTTGGATGGGATTAATTAGACCTATGGTGCACACACTGAACAAGACCAATAGTGTGCACAAAACGCTGGTAAAAAGTCTTATTTTAATGTTGATGCTCATAAACTATATATATCTTCAACGATAGGTTACAATTGTTATTTATTCTACATGTCAACAGAAATTGTCCCCTGTAGCAGTTCCTGGATCGATTTCCCGGCATGGTCGAATTAGACTTGTGCCTGCTAATAACGCCAAAGTGATTGCAAGGTACCACATTTCCCGCAGAAATGGAACCATTCAAATTAACAAGTTCTCGCTTCTCGTGTCAATGCATCCATATTGGAAAATTGGAGACAATGTTCTACTCATGCTCTACCAAGGCACAGGAGGGCTCTTCCTTTTCATTGACGAGATGTCGAGTCGCCGTGATCAAGCTGCTTCCAGTGGATAGTTGTGGTTGTTGGCCCTCAACCTCTTAAAATGTGCTAGCTATTACTCCCTTCGTCCGGAAATACTTGTCATCAAAAAGGATTAGATACATCTCCTTTTATCCATTTTGATGAGAAGTATTTCCGGACGGAGGGAGTACTATATATGTTAAGTATGTACATATGGACCATATGGTTGTTGGCCCTTAGCCTCTTAAAATGTGATAGTTGTTACTATGTTAAGTATGTAGATATGGACCATATGGTTGTCAAAACCATGTTACGAAGATCCTCCTTTTGTCGAATAGTGTAATCACTATATATATATATGTATATATATAGGGTCGCGCTATTCGTCACCCTGGGTGAGGAATAGTTATTCTTCACCCCCCTCTATTGTACCATCAATGCACCGTAATTTTACGTTCCGTAAGTTTTGTCTTATTTCTGACGCAAAAAGAGACCGTAAGAAAATATATAATCGCCGTAAAAAATATTTTATGTTATGTAAAATTTCAAACATAAAAACATAGTCTAAAATACACATAAACTGCAAATTTTGTTGTCTTATGACCTATATTTTTATTTTCTTATGTCAAATTTTACGTAGTGAATCAATAGGAATGTAACTATGTGAATTTCCAAATGTAATTTAATTATGAAATGATCGTAAGATTCCCTCGGGTGAAGAATAACTTATTCTGCACACTGGGTGATGAATAGTAACACTATATATATATATATGTTACTCAAATGTTGTTACCCAAGTTCATAATTTTTCATGGAAAGTATTAGTATCGTACACAGTTCATTGAGTTTAAGAGTGTGCCCGATGTCCAGAAGGCATTTGCATATTAACTATCCATATAGCAAATTCACACACATATTAACATAAGGAAACATATGTGTAACATACTAATCATCGCACACGAGCACTCGCAGATGCATCCTGTGAGATACTCCTAGCCACCACAAGAAACTAGTTTGCATTTTTCAAAGTTTTTTGTACACACAGAATCGCACACGAAGTAACTATATTGACCGTCTGTGTTATAATTTCTCATCATAAATAGTTCATCTGAGTCGGCTGTTTGCCACTTATCACACACATCTTGTTTACACGACTCGTTTTTGTTCTTTTGGCTCATCGCAAACAGTTCATCCATGTGAACTGTATGCCGCATATCACACACATCTTGTTAAGTTGAACCGTTTCTGTTGTGTTCCCTAATCGAAAACAGTTCGTTCGAGTGAATAGTATGCCGTATATCACACACACATTGATATGGCTGCCCGTTTCTGTTGTTTTACCTCATCGCAAACAGTTCGAATGGACTAACCGTGTGTCCTGCATTGCACACACATTGATATGGTTGCCTATTTCTATTGTCCTACCTCATCGCAAACAGTTTGAATGGATTAACCGTGTGCCCTGCATCACACACGCAACAAAAATCTGAATTGTGTTTGATGACTCCGCCATCGCAAACGTTTTGCACCTTTTGACGATTTTCTTACACCACCGTTTGTGATAATTGCATCGCACACAGTTTCGGCAAAGGGTCTCTGATCGTAGTGTCGCATTAACAGTATCCTGCAGTAGTGTAGCGATCATACTTAGTGCAAAATGAAGGCTAGCAAAAGATTGGGAAGTGACCAACCAAGAAACGAATAATCTCATAAGCGAGCATTAGACATAATTAACACCGAATAATGCACCACAAGTAGGATATAATTTCATTGCATAACTATTGACTTGCGTGCTTGCATAGGGAATCACAAACCTTAACACCAGTATTCTTACTAAAGCATAATTACTCATCAACATGACTCACATCATCATATCTCAAAACTATTACAAGAATCAACTTTATTTTGTCCAATGATCTTCATGGGAGTTTTTATTATATCCTTCTTGGATATCTATAACTTTGGGACTAATTTTCATGTGTTGCTTTTGAAAAGCTCAAACAAATATAAGTGTCGTGGGTTTGTCACGGCAGATGTCCTTGTGAAAGGACTTAGTCGTGGAGCCATCGCAACGGGTTAGCTTAAAGGGATTAAACCGGACAAGGGGACACAGGGAGTTTTATACTAGTTCGGCCCCTTCGAGGAAGGTAAAAGCCTATGTCTAGTTGTGATTGGTATTACTAGGGTTTCAAAGGCCAGGGAGTGGATCCGCTTTGTCTGGCTCTCGAGTTGTTGTCTGTCCCTCAACCGTTGTCGGGTCATCCCTTTATATACATAGGTTGACGCCCACCGGTTTACAGAGTCCCGAAGCCGGATCATAGACATATCCGGTTCGGTCTCCCCACTTCTATCTTACAAAGCAAGTTACATGAGTAAGTCGGTTTACATCTACAGGCTTTAATTCACTTCTCGGCCTTGGGCCTCCGTAAAGCGCCATCATCTTCATGTCTTCATGGGCTTCTAATCTTCATGAACCTAATCCGGCTACTCCTGGACGGTTTACGCCCAGTAGTAATATCCCCAACATTAGGCCCCAGATTGGTTTGAACTGGTTCATGTCAATCTCCATCACTTAGAAAAATTCCTCCTTTACATTTTCACCTTGATCTTGTAAACCGCCATGACGTCATGCTCCAGATCTTTAACAAACTGCCCTGACGTCATCTGTTCATTAAAGCTGAAGATTACCTTCATTAACGCATATCCAGTCATCGAGGCGACACCATTATTACTTATCCATTTTTTGAGGTCCTCGATTCCCGCACTTGCCGTTGTATCATTTTGCCTTATAAATAGGGGCAGGGGACCCTTTTTCTTTTCTTTCTTGCTACCCCTTCGTCCCTTCTTCTTCCTCGCGAGGTCTCTGCTCCTGAGCGCCGCCGCCATCGACAAGCCTCGCCTCTGCCTCGCCGTCGGCCACTGCATCACCCTGATCGAACCAGAAAAACGCAGCTCCCCTCCGCCGTTCTTGTGACACCGGTAACCTCTTTTACTTCCTCCCCAGATCTTATCTTTTAGGGTTTCACTATTCTTCGGTGTTCGTCGGTGTTCATTGTTTGCATAGTAACCTTCTGATCCAAACCTTGATGTTCATTATGTTTAATGATAGTTGTAGCTTTCTTTTTCCATCTAACACACCTTGTTCAGAATAGAAGATCCCATCTGAACTTTTATCCACTACTTCGGTACTACTTCTTTAGGTCTGAATATATTTTCCTTTTTTGATATACGGTAGATCCAAAGATATACTGTCAATTTGTGAAACCTGTTTATCCTTTACTTACACATCTGTAGATTTGCATCTTCAAATGTCAGACTAGGCGGTTTAATTTTGACAAAACAATGATCCGGTATATACCATTAGTCCCCTTGTTGAACCGCCAATGTACCTCCACTAATAGCCTTTAGTAAACTCCGGTTTAGCAACATGCTTATACCCTTGATATGACCTTGTCCTTCACTATTATATCAGTCTCCGGTTTACACAATGTCATAGACCGGTATATGTTGATTCCCTTGCATCTTGTGTTCCTCCATGAATGACTCGTAAATCGGCATTACTTGTTTCTGCGTTTTATTCCACTATGGCCAAATAGTTTGCTGCTTGCAACTGGGTTCCCTCTCGGGTCATCGAAGATCAACTGAACGAAATGGTTAGCATTGGCACTTTGCCAAAGAAGACGGAGATCCGGTGGCGAGTTCCAGGAACAGAAAATTCTCCCACTCCGAGACAGGGTGAGGTAGTGATTTTTGTTGACCACATAGGTCGTGGCTTCAAACCGCCAGGATCAAAGTTTTTCCAGGACGTTCTTGCCAACTTCCAACTCCATCCTCAATACATTGGACCCAACTCGGTGTCCAATATATGTAACTTCCAGGTTTTTTTGTGAAGCGTGCTTGCAAGAAGAGGCCACTGCTGAACTATTCCGGGATTTTTTTTCATCTAAACTGGCGTACAGAGTTTGTGAATGGCCCCAATATGGAACTTGGTGGTGTCTCAATTCAAAAGCGGAAAGAAGTTGAATTTCCTCATGCCAAACTACACAGGCATCCTAAGGAGTGGAACCAGACTTGGTTTTACTGCAGAGACACTTCTCCTGAAGATGAGAATCCACTTCCAGGCTATTGTGATCACCGGCTTTCTAACACCCATCCAATGCCACAGCGCTTAAGCTCCGCAGAACGGGCCAAGTATGCCCCCCAAATCGCCAAACTCCGAGCCTTCATGGCCAACGGTTTAACAGGTGTTGATTTCGTACGTTGTTGGATAACTTGGACCATCTTGCCGCTAAGTCGTCACACCGGTTTGATGTGTGAATATATCGGTGATGTGAAAGACCCCCAACGCCATATCGATATTCAGATGACTGATGAGGAGGTCACTGAAAGCGTGAAGAAAATTCTGAATGAATCGGAATCGGTCTGTAGTCAAACCGGCTTGCTTCCCTTCTATACTCAGAATAAACCGCCTGGTGTAAGCACTATACTTCTTAATTTTTGATGTCCTTAATGTGTTTCAACTTGTAATCTTATTTTTGGTTATGTATAAATAGGGTGATGACCCCTTCTGAAGCGGAAATCCGCAGACAAAGCGGCAAAACCAGCCGGGGATAAAGTGGCCAAGCCATCTCGTCCAAAAACCATGGCTGTCAAGTGGACTTCAAAGCGGAAAACAGTAGACTGGATCAACATGGAGCTTGATGATGATGTTGACGATCCGGAAGTTGAGGTAGAACTTGACTCACTTGGCTCCCTTTTCATGCACCACATTAACAATGACCTTCATCAGGAGGACGCAGAAGGCAGCCAAGCTGATGACGTAGAGGTAATTATCTTTTCCTCCGGTTCGGACTCTAAGCCAACACAAAAAACCCGTCAAGCAGTCCGGAAAGTAAGCTTTTCTCATCCTATTGCTCACTTGGATCCAACATTTATTTTGAAGACACAACAACATGAAGCTCGCCGGACAACCCAGCACAGTGGCCAACAGGTCACTTCAGCCGGTTTACCTGACACCCCGGTTCGGAAGCACCAGTCTAAGGTCTCTCCCACTTCTGACAATTCTTACCCCAAGGCAGGTTATTTCAGACAACCTCTTAATTCGTCTGATTCAAATTATCAGGTGACACCTCCCTCTTCATCTGGCGAGTCAACAGCAACTCAGCTCCCTCTAAAAATTTTGGTCGGGTAAACTGTAAAACCTTTTCTTTCAATGCGTCACAAATTGTGAATAAGATGTTAACCCAATTTTTATTTTGATTGTAGGGACAAAGCCAGACCCAGCAAAAAAGCTCGGGTCACCAATCCGCCCGAAGACCCGGCCACTGAAGAAGAAGAACCAAGAGGTGAACCGGAACAAACTTGTGAACCGGAGGGCCCTCATCCTGAAGCCACCTCTGATGAACCGCCCCTTCAAGGCCAAAACACTGATGAACCAACAGATGTTGAGCCTGCCGCGCCTGACACTGAACCGGCAGAACCAAATCGGGATAGTCCGGTGAGAGATGTCGAGACTCCATTATCACCAGCCAAAAACACTGAAAGCCAAGGAGATGACGTTATCATTACTGGAATGGGCCACAGCTCTCCTGGCCATCCCGTAGCCTTGGCTCAACATAGTGCCAAAGAAGAGTGGGCTGCTAGGGAAAAAGGCAAATGGAGTAGTGATTTAGCAAGTTATGCTCATCTCAACGCTAAAGAGCTTCACTCTGGCTTCTTGAACCGCTTGCACTCAAACCGGGACTATGAAGCCGGTTTGGTGAATTTGATGAAAGAGCGATATGAGGTATTTTCATCTCCCTTTGTTTGTTAATTCAAAGTTGAAATATTAGCCCAAGTAGCCCCCAAGGGCCGTTTGATGATGTTAATCATAAACCGGGTCTTTATAGCACTTTAAATTTTTCTTCACTGATCCTCAAAAATGTCAAGTCACTAATAAGAACCAAGACTCATTCTTTAGCAATTAGATAGCCTTCTGCAGCATAGCCCCCAAAGGCCGGTTTAACTTTGGCAAGTTAATCCGGGTTTTAATCCATGCATTCGTTTTTGAGCAGATGTACATTATCCCCCAAGTGTCAAGGATAATGCTTGCATTGTTCTGGAGACTTGTATAAAATGTAGTAATTTAGAGCAAATAGGCATTAGCCCCCAAGTACGAAGTGCATAAATTGTTATATGCTTTGTACTTAGAACATATATGTATCTTGTTGTTTGACATATCTTCAATGTTGCAGGATGAACTGAGGAATAGAGATGCCCAAAACACTGACTTGCAAGAGAATGTGAAGTCACAACAAGAAGAACCTGCCAAAGCCAAAGAGGAGCTGACCAAAGCCCTGGCCGCAATGGAAAAACTGAAAGAATCTTTCAACAAAGATCGTGCTGATTGGGAAACCGAAAAATCCAGTTTAACAAAAAGTGCTGAAGATGCCAAGGCTGCCCTGAAACCAGTTGTGGAGGAACTAGCTGGTTTAAAACGGCAAATTAACGCTATGACTTCTGCTATCTTTGGTAAGTGTCTCCTTATATATTTGGTGCAATTCATGGAACCTTATCATTGATCAGAATGCTGATGTTAAACCATGACAGGCACTCGGATTGCTCATCTTGGTACAGACATGCGAATGAAGCTCAAAGCAGCGTATATGTTGATTGAACAGTTGTACTCTGGGTCTCAGCGGGCTATTTGCACAGCAGCTTACAAAAAACCGGCACCAACTCTGATAAAGGAAACACTTGAGAAACTGGCCATGTTACCAGCCCGGATTGTCGAACTGAAAAAGGCAGCTGCAAGAGTTGGAGCTTTAACCGCCCTTATTCGAGCCAAGGCCTGGATTCCAGACCTTGAAGCGGAGGATATCATTAAAGGATACCCAGGCGTGAAGGAGGACGGTTCAAACTTCGACAATGATGACCTCCGGAGGCTGACCAAAGAGATGCGGCCAATAGCCAGCAAGCTGGCGACGACACAGACTTGTCTCATTTTCAATCGGCCTATGACACTGAAGGGAAAAGACAGCCTACCGAAATCCATGAAGTTGAAGAACTTGTGCCTCCGATTTGTAAGCATACTTGCGCTCCTGATATTAACCCGTCCAATCTTATCCATGAAGAGGCAGTATTACAAGCTTTAACTGGAATCGATTGGTCGACGGTTGATTTCCAGCGTCTGGGGAGGGATGAAGAAGTGCCCACATCAACTGACCCTCAACCATCAAGCCGTCCAGACGAAGCGTCTTAAACCGATCACCGAATTACTGGCTAGTGTGTGCCGATACTTTAAAAACAATAACGCAATTGGAGCCTCTTTGAAAACTTCTTGTAATACGATAGCCAAAAGCTCCTTTATCTGTCATGCCATCGAGCATCTTTTGTAATACCTCATGACAACTTGCTCCACCTTTTGGTATACATTTATGCATAGCCCATGATGAGTTGTGTTCCTGGGTAGAAGAACTTAAAAGTATCCAGCGGTTTACCGCTGGACGGGTCATGATGCCCAACAAGTATACAATACTTAGATGAATAATCGAAGTGTTTGTATAAAAAGCAATATGCACAACATACCTCATTGGTTGACCAACGGCGTATACGGCAAAGGTGTTAATACCAATCTAGAACGTTGATAACCCCGGTCCTTATTGTACCGAATTATGATAATAAGCCGCACCGGGATATAATAACCACCAGAGTCCTTTGATAGTACTGGTGATTTAGTCAAACCAGACCGGAGCAACAAAATGTCGGTTAGTAACTGATCATGGATGAACAGCCTGTAGTTGAAAACCAAGCCGGGTCAAGGACACCGGATTATCAGAACAAAGGATGAACCGCAATAAGGGCAAAAGAATTAACAAAGAAAATTCAAACAAGACATATTCGAGGCTTTTTACAAGCTGTCGTGCTCCAAATCGAGGATTTTCATGGCTGCCAGGCCTCTGAGTTAAACCTTTTAACAAAGCCGTTTAAGATGGGCCTCCAATTAACCAATCGTCGTTTAACTTTGACAAGTTCGGGGTTTGTAAAAGATTGACTTGTCAAACGTTCGGCGGGTCATACCAGGATTACCTGGACAGGAGTGGCTTACTTGATGAAGGCAGGTTAACCCGGGGTTTTAGGTGAATACACCAGGCTTCCAAGCCGTGGCTTGATAGCCAATTACAAGGGTCCTTTCAAACTCTTTGTTGCTTTGCAAAATGAGCCCCCAAGTAACTTTGTGAGCTGTGCTCAGTGGGTACCCATGTTTGAGTTTGTGCTTTGTGCAACACTCTCTTTGGCCCCACATATTTTTCTTTGCGGCTTAACTGCCTATCAAGAGGTGTAGCTATGGTGTGACAACAACCAAGCCCCCTAGTGATATCCCTTCGTGGTTTCAAACCGATCAAGAGGTGTAGCTATGGTTCAGATATGACCAAGCCCCCTAGTGATTTTCTTTATATCCGTGTGGCTGCTGAGACCGGATTAAAAAAAAACTCCGCTTTGTCAGTAAACTCGTGTAAGCCCACACATGATGTAAAAAGAATAGATACCCCGCTTTAACAGAGGTTCCGGTTTATTATATAATATATACATCGTCATAAATATGTACAAATGAAGAGCCTATGGCTCAAGTATAGTAAGGCTAAAGAAGAGCTATGTTCCATGGCCGCTTGGTCTCCTCCTCCGATTTACGTGAGTCTTTGTGCTCTCGAGCATCAATGAGGTAGTATGACCCGTTGTGCAGATTCTTGCTGACCACAAAGGGTCCTTCCCAAGGTGGGGATAACTTGTGCATATCAGTCTGATCCTGGATGAGCCGGAGCACCAAATGACCTTCTTGAAAGGTTCTGGTCTTAACCCGGCGGCTGTGATAACATCGGAGATCTTGTTGATAAATCGCCGAACGTGCTGCTGCAAGATCACGCTCTTCATCCAACAAGTCCAGAGAATTTTGATGTGCCTTCTCATTATCAGCTTCAACATAAGCTGTCACACGGGGCGAGTTGTGATGGATGTCACTAGGAAGAATTGCCTCCGCTCCATAAACCATGAAGAAAGGTGTATAACCCATAGACCTATTGGGTGTGGTGTTGATGCTCCATAACACAGAAGGTAGCTCCTTGACCCAACAACCCGGTGTCCGCTTCAAAGGAACCATAAGCCTGGGTTTGATACCTCGTAAAATTTCTTGATTTGCCCTCTCCACTTGACCATTAGACTGGGGGTGAGCCACTGAGGCTATATCAAGCCGAATGTTCTCACGTTGTCAAAATTCCTCCATCTCCCCTTTTGACAGATTAGTTTATTAGTTATAA
Source organism: Triticum urartu (assembly GCF_003073215.2). Lineage (NCBI taxonomy): Eukaryota > Viridiplantae > Streptophyta > Magnoliopsida > Poales > Poaceae > Triticum > Triticum urartu. Next base: position 557,591,926 of record NC_053023.1, read on the forward strand.
TACTATGTGGAAAGCCAAACCGGAATATCACCTTTTTGATGAACTTAACCGTCATGGCCGCATCACACTTACTGACTGGTTCTGCCTCCACCCATTTGGCAAATTTATCAACTGCTACTAGCAGGTGGGTCTTTTTATCCTTGGATCGTTTGAAGGGTCCAACCATATCAAGCCCCCAAGTCGAAAACGGCCAAGTTATTGGAATCCTCCTCAACTCTTGAGCCGGAATGTGCGCACGGCGAGCGAATTTTTGACAACCGTCACATCGCTTGACTAAATCCTCCGCATCAGCATGCGCTGTCAACCAGTAAAAACAGTGGCGAAAAGCTTTAGCAACCAAAGACTTTGAACCGGCGTGGTGACCGCAATCCCCTTCATGGATTTCTCGCAAAATCTCACAACCCTCTTGAGGAGAAACACAACGCTGAATTGCTCCTGAAACACTGTAATGATGTAACTCCCCGTTGAGTATGGTCATGGACTTGGAACGCCGGATTATCTGTCAAGCCAACGTTTCATCATCTGGTAACTCGCCCCGGTTCATGTAAGCCAGATATGGGATTGTCCAATCCGGTATGACATGCAAAGCTGCCACCAATTGAGCCTCCGGATCAGGAATAGCCAACTCTTCTTCGGTTGGTACCTTGACTGACGGATGATGCAATACGTCAAGAAAGACATTTGGTGGAACCGGTTTACGCTGGGAACCAAGACGACTTAAAGCGTCCGCCGCTTCATTCTTTCGCCGGTCTATATGATCCACCTGATAACCCTTGAAGTGACCAGCCACTGTGTCCACCTCTCGCCGATATGCAGCCATGAGTGGGTCTTTAGAATCCCAAGTGCCAGGCACCTGTTGAGCCACTAGATCTGAATCCCCGAAGTACTTAACCCGGCTTAAGTTCATCTCCTTAGCCATCTGAAGACCGTGGAGCAAAGCCACATATTCAGCTGCATTGTTAGTACAAGGGAACATTAAACGGAGGACATAACAAAACTTGTCACCTCGTGGGGAAGTTAGTATGACTCCAGCCCCCGAGCCCTCCAACTGTCTGGACCCATCAAAATGAATGGTCTAATATGTATTATCCGGTTTCTCTTCAGGTGCATGTAACTCCGTCCAATCATTGATGAAGTCCACGAGTGCCTGGGATTTGACTGTTGTGCGGGGTATGTATTTGATCCCATGAGGTCCAAGCTCAATAGCCCATTTGGCAATCCGGCCAGTTGCTTCTCTGTTTTGAATGATATCTCCCAGAGGAGCTGAACTGACCACTATGATGGGATGGCCCTGAAAATAGTGTTTAAGCTTCCGGCTTGCCATAAACACCCCATACACTAGCTTCTGCCAATGTGGATACCTTTGCGTTGACTCAATGAGGACCTCACTGATATAATAAACCGGCAGTTGAACTGGATATTCCTTGCCGATTTCCTTGTGCTCTACCACAATAGCCACGCTAACGGCTCGAGCATTAGCAGCCACATATAGCAATAATGGCTCCTTATCGATTGGCGCCGCAAGTACAGGCGGTGTAGCTAACTACTTCTTCAGATCCTCAAATGCTTTATCAGCTGCCTCGCTCCAGAAAAAATTATCTGTTTTCTTAAGCATCTGATATAAAGGGATGGCCTTCTCTCCAAGGTGACTGATAAACTGGCTTAAAGCTGTAATCCGGCCGGCCAGACGTTGAACGTCATTGATACACGCCGGTTTAGCCAAAGATGTAATTACTGAAATTTTCTCCGGATTAGCTTCAATGCCTCTGTTTGACACTAGAAAACCCAAGAGCTTGCCTGTCGGAACACCAAAGACGCACTTCTCCGGATTGAGCATCATCTTGTAAACCCGAAGGTTGTCAAAGGTTTCTCTCAAATCATCTATCAATGTTTCCTCCTTTCTGGACTTGATCACAATGTCATCCACATATGCATGAACATTACGCCCAATCTGCGTATGAAGGCAATTCTGAACACAACACTGATAAGTTGCCTGGGCGCTCTTGAGTCCAAAGGGCATGGAGACATAACAGAAGGCTCCAAAAGGAGTGATGAAGGTTGTCTTCTCCTGGTCCTTAACTGCCATTTTGATCTGATGACAACCAGAATAAGCATCCAGAAAACACAAATGGTCACAACCCGCCGTGGCATCAATGATCTGATCAATACGAGGGAGGGCAAAGGGGTCTACAGGGCAAGCTTTGTTCAAATCTGTGTAATCCACACACATCCGCCAAGTGCCATTTTCCTTAAGAACCAGCACCAGATTAGCCAACCACTCTGGATGAAAGACCTCCACGATAAACCCTGTGACCAACAACCGAGCTACCTCTTCACCGATAGCCTTACGCCTTTCTTCATTGAAGCAACGGAGAAACTGCCGGACCGGTTTAAACTTAGGATCAATCTTGAGTGTATGCTCAGCGAGTTCCCTCGGTACACCTGGCATGTCAGAAGGTTTCCATGCAAAGATATCCCGGTTCTCACGGATGAACTCGATGAGCGCGCTTTCCTATTTGGGATCCAGGTTAGCATTGATGCTGAACTGTTTGGATGAATCACCAGGAACAAAGTCAACCATCTTAGTATCTGTGGCCGATTTAAACTTCAACGCTGGATCGTGTTCCATAGTTGGCTTTTTCAAAGAAGTCATGTCCGCCGGATCAACTTGCTCCTTATAGAATTTCAACTACTCCGTAGCACAAACTAACTCAGCATAAGCCGCATCACCTTCCTCACATTCCAAAGCGATCTTTCTGCTTCCATGTACTGTGATAGTCCCCTTATGACCTGGCATTTTAAGCTGTAGATAAACATAACACGGCCTCGCCATGAATTTAGCATAAGCCGGCCGCCCAAATAAGGCGTGGTACGGACTTTTGATTTTTACCACCTCAAAAGCCAATGTTTCTGACCTTGAATCATAATCATCTCCAAAAGCCACCTCTAAGGCTATCTGGCCCATAGGATATGCAGACTTACCAGGCACCACACCATGAAAAACGGTATTTAACGGTTTAATATTCTTATCTGTCAACCCCATACGGTGGAATGTATCATAATATAGAATGTTGATACTACTTCCCCCATCCATGAGCACTTTAGTAAACTTGTATCCCCCAACTTGAGGGGCTACCACCAGGGCCAAGTGACCCGAATTGTCAACCCGGGGTGGGTGATCCTCTCTACTCCACAAAATAGGTTGCTCAGACCAGCGCAAATACTGAGGCACTACCGGTTCAACAGAGTTTACTGCCCTCTTGTGAAGCTTCTGATCACGCTTACACAAACTAGTCATGAAGACATGATATTGCCCGCTATTTAGCTGCTTGGGATTGCTCTGGTAACCCGACTGCTGCTGCTGCTGCTGGTTCCCCTGATGGTTGTAACCTCCCTGGTGGCCTTGGTGCCCTTGATTGATGTGTCCGGTTTGGTTGCCTTGAAACCCTAAACCGGAACTGCTACCTCCGTAACCCGGCCCGTGGAAACCACCTCCTGAACCACCGGGCGGGCCATTATCATACTGGAACATATTGGAGTTCTTGAAATCCCGCATGATATAACAGTCCTTCCAAAGATGTGATGATGGCTTCTCCTTTGATCCATGCTTTGGGCAGGGTTGATTTCACAGGCGCTCCAAATTGGGGCCTGAATCTCCGCCCCTCTGGGGCTGCTTACTCTTACGGCGCTGGCCATTCTCCTGAGCATTGTTGTTAGCGACAAAGTCCAAGCTGCCGTCGGCCTTGTGCTTACCACTGTTCCCATGGCCTGCTGGATTATGCTGCTGACCCTTGGCGTTGTCGTTCTTCTTCCCTTTCCCCGGTTTGTCCTCCTCTGAATCCAGGTCCTTGGTATTATCTGAATCGACATACTTAACCAAAGCGGCCATGAGCGTTGACATATCATTGCAATGATGTTTGAGCCTTCCTAACTTCTGTTTGAGCGGCAGGAAACGGCAATTGCCCTCCAACGTTAGTACTGCGGTGTCTGCATTGATACGATCCGATGAGTGCAAAATCGCTGAGACCCACTTAACCCAATGGGTCGTGGACTCCCCTTCCTCTTAGACACAAGCGGCCAGATCCATGATCGACATTGGCTGCTTACAAGTATCTTTGAAGTTCTGGATAAACCGGTGCTTCAATCCGGCCCATGATCCGACAGAGTTAGTTGGTAGGCTCTTCAACCAAGTACGAGCTATTCCTTCCAACATCATGGTGAAATATTTAGCACACACTGCCTCATCCACATCTAACATCTCCATTGCCATCTCATAGCTTTCCACCCACGCCTTTGGTTGTAAATCGGCAGTGTAATTTGGTACCTTACGAGGTCCCTTGAAGTCCTTGGGTAATCTCACATTACGCAAAGCGAGGGTGAGACACAGCACCCCTAAGGAACTGAATACCACACCTGGCTCTACTGAAGCGGTAGGGTGAACCAGGGTATGTTGTCGTGCTCCGTGTCGAGCTGCTAACTCGGCCCCCCGACGTGCGCGGCCATGATCCACAACATCATGCGCATTAGCACCTCCCCCTGCCGGGTTATTCCCTTGCGGCGAATTTCAGCGACATGCACTGCTTGACACAGCTAGTTCATCCTCAATGTGTCTGCTATAGCTTCGGCTCGGACAGGGAGTGGAATGAATCCTCTCACGAGTGTGTGAATATGCATGCTGCTGGTTTAGCGATGTTTGAAGGAGATCTCTGGCCTGACGTGCCTCAATCACAACTGGTGACTCGCCGTCGGTTGGGAGGGCTACCAGGCATGAAGTGGCGGCCACGATATTGTCCAACGGGTTGGAATAATGCCCGGGAGGTGTTGGCACATACTGTGGCACAACATTGTTCTGGCGAGGCGGGTCCATCGTGCGCGGTTGAATCGGCGCTCCCGTTCCTGGTGCCTCTGCCCGGTTCAGTATCGGTTGATTACTAGCTCCTGCTCCTGGTGTGTTGAAGAGATTTCATGTCTCATAACCAGACGGGAGATGCGATCGGTACCTTCTTCTCATGACTTCTTCGGAAGCGTTCTGATCTAGCCTAATCCGGTAGGCCTATGCTTCCAACTCAGCCCGTTCTATAGCCATCCTAGCATTCTCCGCCGCTAGGTCCGCTTTAGCTTGGGCTATCTGATCCTTCACCTTTGCAATCTCCGTGTTGTGCTGATCCCTGGCTGTTGCATCCACCTCTGCGGCCATCAATATTGCCAAAGCGTCGAACAAATCAGACAGGACTTGAGCCGGAGATGGCGCAGAGCTTCCTGCCCCGCCGGTGTGGCCGTTGTTGAACCGGAGAGTATTGCTGCAGCAGTTGATGAGTGAGGCGCCGAATGTGTACCGGCCATGAAGATAGTGGCCCGGTTCGGTGGATCATGGGAGTCCGGAATACTATTGCCCTCGAATCCTCCACCAATCCGGCCATCCTGCAACTAATAGAGCGATTCGGTTTCTCCAGAGGACTCGTCATCGGAGCAGACGACGGTTTCTCCTTCGGATGCCGGCCCGTCCACGTATTCTGCTCCATGGATGACACCTACGAAAACATGCTTCATCACAGGCTGAACCGGCGAAGAGCTTGCACGCTGAGCCGTCTCGATGATGTCAGTGCAGGTGTCCGGCTCAGGGGCCGGTTCGCCAATCTTGTCGATGAAGACGTGAATCCCACCAAAGGGGACCCAGTACCCATATTCAATTGAATCGGCCTCGGGACCCCATCCCATGTTGTCGATGTAGAGCTTGCCGCGACGACTTTTCGTCATCCGGCCCATGGCGTATCCCTGGAGTCCATCAAAGCTACCCTTCAAGAACTCGAAACCATCGTGCGATAGCCCCACGATGGGCGCCAATTGTCGTGGGTTTGTCATGGCAGATGTCCTTGTGAAAGGACTTAGTCATGGAGCCATCGCAACGGGTTAGCTTAAAGGGGTTAAACCGGACAAGGGGACACGGGGAGTTTTATACTAGTTCGGCCCCTTCGAGGAAGGTAAAAGCCTACGTCTAGTTGTGATTGGTATTGCTAGGGTTTCGAAGGCCAGGGAGCGAATCCGCTTTGTCTGGCTCTCGAGTTGTTGTCTGTCCCTCAACCGCTGTCGGGTCGTCCCTTTATATACATAGGTTGACGCCCACCGGTTTACAGAGTCCCGAAGCCGGATCATAGACGTATCCGGTTCGGTCTCCCCACTTCCTATCTTACAAAGCAAGTTACATGAGTAAGTCGGTTTACATCTACAGGCTTTAATTCACTTATGGGCCTTGGGCCTTCGTAAAGCGCCATCATCTTCACGTCTTCATGGGCTTCTAATCTTCATGAAGCTAATCCGGCTACTCCTGGCCGGTTTACGCCTAGTAGTAATATCCCCAACAATAAGTGAAGATCATGAGCATAATAATTCTTTCTATCAAATTAATTTAAGTGAATCAAGAGAGAATTTCTTAAAAAATACAAAAGCACACCGTGCTCAAAAAGATATAAGTGAAGCACTAGAGCAATTCCATAGAAAAGAGCTTCGTTGACGGGATGTGAATGCCGCTTACCTAGCCTCCCTAGCAACTATTTGAGGACTCTCTCTTACTCAAAAAATTTCAGATCTAAGTTTTTTATTGAAACAGCAAGCAAAAACAAAATAAAATGACATTCTAAGAATAACACACATCATGTGAAGAAGCAAAAACTTAGGCTCAACCGATACTAACCGATAATTGTTGAACAAGAAAGGTGGGATGCCTACCGGGGCATCCCCAAGCTTAGATGCTTGAGACTTCTTGAAATATTATCTTGGGGTGCCTTGGGCATCCCAAGCTTGAGCTTTTGTGTCTCCTTAATTCTTCTCATATCACGGTTTTCCTAAATCTCAAAAGCTTCATCCACACAAAACTCAACAAGGACTCGTGAGATAAGTTAGTATAAACCAATGAAAAAACCTTCTCATTCTCTACTGTAGCAAATCACTAAAATTATTATTCAACATTGCACACTAAATGCCTCTGAATATTTAATACTCCTATCCTCAAATAGAATCATTAAACAAGCAAACATATGCAAACAATGCAAACATAACAGCAATCTGCCAAAACAATACAGTCTGTAAAGAATGCAAGAGTATCAATACTTCCCTCACTTCAAAAGTTATGAAAATTTGCCACACTGTATAAAATTTATCATATCTCATTTTGCAAAAAGTTTGAACATTTTATCACATTCTGACTTTTCTAGGGAATTTTTGCAACATCGGTAAACTTTATGTTTTCAAACAGCAACATGTATACTTGCAAAATAAGCATAGCAAAGGCTATCATTGCCACTAAAACAGTATTCTAAATAACAGCAAGCAAATCCAAACAAAATAAAATGATGCTCCAAGCAAAACTCATATCATGTGACGAATGAAAACATAGCTCCAAGTGAGGTTACCGATAATGTTGGAGATGAAAGAGGGGATGCCTTCCGGGGAATCCCCAAGGTTAGTTACTTGGATCTTCCTTGAATATTACCTTGGGGTGCCTTGGGCATCCCCAAGCTTAGGGTCTTGTCACTCCTTATTCTCCTCATATCGACATCTCACCCAAAACTTGAAAACTTCAATCACACAAAACTTAACGGAACTTTGTGAGATAGATTAGTATAATAAAGAGCAAACCATTTCACTTTTGGTACTGTCAAAGACAAGATTCATAATTGTTCTCACACAATGCCTACTGTAGCATATCATTTCCACAATTTATATTGAGAAATATAAGCATGGAAATTAGAAAACAAGCAAACTATACATTGAAAACAGAATCTGACAAAAACAGAACAATATGTAGTAATCTGTACACCAACCATACTTCTGCTACTCCAAAAATTCTGAAAATTTTGGAAAGCCTGGAAAATTTGTCTATTAATCTTCTGCAAAAGGAATCAGCATTTTATCACGCTTTTGTTAAAGATGAGAATTGTTTTCCTGAGTGCAAAAGTTTCTGTTTTTCAGCAAGATCAAATCAACTATCACCGTAAGCCATCCCAAAGGTCTTACTTGGCACTTTATGGAAACGAAAGCAATAAAAGATGATTAATACAGTAGCCTAATCATGTGAACACGCAAAAACAGTAGGTAAAAGTGTTGGGTTATCTCCCAACAAGTGCTTTTTTTAATGCCTTTTTAGCTAGGCATGATGATTTCAATGATGCTCGCATAAAAGTAAAGAAATGAAACATAACAAGAGCATCATGAAACACATGGCAAGCACATTTAAGCCTAACCCACTTCATATTCATAGGGATTTTGTGAGCCAATAATTCATGGGAGCAAGAATCAACTAGCATAGGATGGCAAAACAAGTGCAACTTCAAGATTTTCAACACAAAGAGAGGAAACTTTATATTATTGCAATATGTAAAAGCATATGATCCTCTCTCATAATAATTTTCAGTAGCATCATGAATGAATTCCACAATATAGCTATCACATAAATCATTCTTTTCATGACACAAAAGCATAGAAAACTTATTACTCTCCACATAAGCAAATTTCTTCTCATAAATAGTAGTGGGAGCAATCTCAACAAAATGACTATCATGAGAGTGAAAATTAAAATTATGATGACAGGTTTCGTGGTTATTATTATTCTTTATAGCATACATGTCATCACTATAATCATCATAGATAGCAACTTTGTTATCATACTCAATTGAAGCCTCATCCAAATAAAGTAATGACCTCTCCAAATCCACTTTCATCATTATAATCATCATAAATAGGAGGCATGCAATCATTATAAAAAATTTACACATCAAATCTTGGGGGACTAAAAATATCATCTTCGTCAAACATAGAATCCCCAAGCTTATGGCTTTCCATATCACTAGCATCATGGATATTCAAAGAATTGACACTAGAAACATTGCAATTGTGCTCATCATTCATGCCATACATTTTATTGAATTATTCTTCTATCAATTGAGCACAATTTTCCTTTCCATCATTTTCACGAAATACATTATAGAGATGAATAATATGATGCAACCTCAATTCCATTTTTTGTAGTTTTTCTTTTATAAACCAAACTAGTGATAAAACAAGAAACTAAAAGATTCAATTGCAAGATTTAAAGATATACCTTCAAGCACTCACCTCCCCGGCAACGGCGCCAGAAAAGAGCTTGATGTCTACTATGCAACTTCATTCTTGTAGACTCGTGTTGGGCCTCCAAGTGTAGAGTTTTGTAGGACAGTAGCAATTTTCCCTCAAGTGGATGACCTAAGGTTTATCAATCCATGGGAGGTGTAGGATGAAGATGGTCTCTCTCAAACAACCCTGCAACCAAATACAAGAAATCTCTTGTGTCCCCAATACACCTAATACAATGGCAAATTGTATAGGTGCACTAGTTCGGCGAAGAGATGGTGATAACAGTGTAATACGGATGGTAGAAATATATTTTTATAATCTGAATAAATAAAAAAGCAAGGTAGCAAATAGTAAACGGGCACAAAAATGGTATTGCTATGCTTGAAAATGAGGCCTAGGGTCCATACTTTCACTAGTGCAACCCCTCAACAATGCTAATATAATTGGATCATATAACCATCCCTCCACGTGCAACGAAGAATCACTCCAAAGTTCCTATCTAGCGGAGAACATAAGACATAATTGTTTGTAGGGTACGAAACCTCCTCAAAGCTATTCTTTTCGATCAATCTATCCTAGAGTTCGTACTAAAATAACACGAAGTTATTCTTTCCGATCGATCTAACCACGAGTTCATACTAAAATAACACCAAAGCAAATTCAGATTTATAATATTCAATCCAACACAAAGAACTTCAAAGGGTGCCCCAAGATTTCTACCGGAGAAACAAAGACAAGAACGTGCATCAACCCCTATGCATAGATTACCCCAATGTCACCTCGGGAATCCACGAGTTGAGTGCCAAAACATATATCAAGTGAATCAATATGATACCCCATTGTCACCACGAGTATTCAATTGCAAGACATATATCAAGTGCTCTAAAATCCATAAAAGTATTCAATCTGATAAAAACGAAATCTCAAAGGGAAAAACTCAATTCATCACAACAAGATAGAGAGGGGAAAACACCATATGATCCGACTATATTAACAAAGCCCGTGATACATCAAGATCGTGACATCTCTGAACATGAGAGAGAGAGAGAGAGAGCGCAATTAAACACATAGCTACTGGTACAAACCCTCAGCCACGAGGGTGGACTACTCCCTCCTCATCGTGGTGGCCGCCGGGATGATGAAGATGGCCACCGGAGATGATTCCCCCCACCGACGGGGTGTCGAAACAGGGTCTAGATTGGTTTTCGGTGGCTATAGAGGCCTGCGGCGGTGGAACTTCTGATCTAGGTTAAGCCCTGATGGTTTCTCTATTTATAGGATTTTTTGGTGTTGGTTTCATGCTAAGATGGGCCTCGAGGTGAGCGCAACCCACCAGGGCAAGCCAGGCCCACCAGGCGCACCCTGGTGAGTTGTGCCCTCCTCATGGCTCTTCTAGCCCTCCCACGAAGCATTAGGGGTCTCTTTTGTCCCAAAAAAATTGTCAAAAAGTTTCATCTCATTTGGAGAACTTTCATCTCTACACAAAAAACAACACCATGGTAGTTCTGCTGAAAACAGCGTCAGTCCGGGTTAGTTCCATGCAAATCGTACCAAAATAATATAAAATTGTTGTAAACATGGCATGAATACTTCATAAATTATAGATACGTTGGAGACTTATCATGTGCCTTGCTATAAGTTTAGCAGGGAGGTACTAAAGTAATCCAGGAGTGCATCACTGGACAGTGGTCAAGAACATCCTGAAGTACCTGAAAAGGACTAAGGATATGTTTCTTGTTTATGGAGGTGACAAAGAGCTCGTCGTAAATGGTTCCATCGATGCTAGATTTGACACTGATCCGGATGGCTCTAAGTCATAAATCAGATACTATATTGAATGGTGGAGCTATCAGTTGGTGCAGTTCCAAGCAGAGCGTCGTGGCGGGATCTACATGTGAAGCGGAGTACATAGCTGCTTCGGAAGCAGCAAATGAAGGAGTCTGGATGAAGGGTTCATATCCGATCTAGGTGTAATACCTAGTGCATCGGGTCCAATGAAAATATTTTGTGACAATCCTGGAGCAATTGCCTTAGCGAAGGAATCTAGATTTCACAAAAGAACCAAACACATCAAGAAACGCTTCAACTCCATCCGTGATCAAGTCAAGGAGGGAGACATAGAGATTTGCAAAATGCATACGAATCTGAATGTTGCAGACCCGTTGACTAAGCCTCTTCCACGAGCAAAACATGATCAACACCAAGACTCCATGGGTGTTAGAATCATTACAATGTAATCTAGATTATTGACTCTAGTGCAACTGGGAGACTGAAAGGAAATATGCCCTAGAGGCAATAATAAAGTTGTTATTTTATATTTCCTTATTCATGATAAATTTTTATTATTCATGCTAGAATTGTATTGACCGGAAACCTTAATACATGTGTGAATACATAGACAAACACTGAGTCCCTAGTGAGCCTCTAGTTGACTAGCTCGTTGATCAAAGATGGTTAAGGTTTCCTAACCATGGACATGAGTTGTCATTTTATAACGGGATCACATCATTAGGAGAATGATGTGATGGACATGACCCATCCGTTAGCTTAACATATTGATCGTTCAGTTTTATTGCTATTGCTTTCTTCATGTCAAATACATATTCCTTCGACTATGAGATTATGCAACTCCCGGATACCGGAGGAATTCCTTGTGTACTATCAAACGTCACAACGTAACTGGGTGACTATAAAGATGCTCTACGGGTATACCCGAAGGTGTTTGTTGGGTTGGCATAGATCGAGATTAGGATTTGTCACTCCGAGTATCAGAGAGGTATCTCTGGGCCCTCTCGATAATGCACATCATAAGAAGCCTTGCAAGCAGAGTGACTAATGAGTTAGTTACAAGATGATGTATCACAGAATGAGTAAAGAGACTTGCCTGTAACGAGATTGAAGTAGGTATGAAGATACCGACGATCGAATCTCGGGCAAGTAACATACCGATGACAAAGGGAATAACGTATGTTGTCATTACGGTTCGACCGATAAAGATCTTCGTAGAATATGTAGGAGCCAATATGAGCATCCAGGTTCCGCTATTGGTTATTGACCAGAGAGGTGTCTCGGTCATGCCTACATAGTTCTCGAACCCGTAGGGTCCGCACGCTTAACGTTCGATGACGATTTAGTATTATATGAGTTATTGATTTGTTGACTGAATGTTGTTCGGAGTCCTGGATGAGATCACGGACATGAATAGGAGTCTCGAAATGGTCGAGAGGTAAAGATTGATATATAGGATGATAGTATTCGGACACCGGAAGTGTCCCGGATAGTATCGGGTATTTATCGGAGTACCGGGGGGTTACCGGAACCCCCGAGGGGAAGATATAGGCCATATGGACCATTAGAGGGGAGCAAACCAGCCCACAAGGGGTGGCGCGCCCCCCTTAGGCATGTGGCCGAATTGGAGAAGGAGGAGAATGGATTTGCCCCCCCCCTTCCTTCTCTCCTTCCCCCTTCCCTTTTCTCTCCGGCAAAAAAAGGAAGGTGGGAGGCCGAATTGGGGGAGGTCCCCAAGTAGGATTCCTCCTACTTGGGGCACCCCATGGCTGCTCCCCTCCCCCTCCCACCTATATATACGTGGGGAGGGTGTGACGCCCCGAGACCGATGCGCCAGGTGTCTTCCAGTTATTCGTTGTTGTTGCCTTGTCTTTCGCTTGCGTGTTGCATATTGCCATGGCATCATCCGCATTGCATCTGCATGTTTTCAAAACTTGCATTCGTCCGGGTTCTCCGAGTTCTCTCCGTTGTCCGTTCTGAGCCCAACCACACTTGCACCCGTTGATAGTTGCCGCTTCTTCCTTGTCTCTGTTGACCTTGCTCAAGACCGACCATTCGTTTGTTGCCCGACCGTTTGACTCTCTCTACACAATACTCAAACCCCTCACGTGCGTGTCCGAAACTTCTCCGAACCCGACCCGCTCCGTCGTTACCGTCGGGTCTCGATCATCACCAAACATCTTTAAAATATCTTCTGTTTATTATTTGGGCTACCTAACCTATTTATCTCGGACCGTCCGATTTTGATCGGATGATCCAAAAACTCCATCCTATTTACCTACTTGCTATATAAACAGCCTAATCTAGACCTAGCTGTCCAATCCCTCAAATCCTCCCCGCCGTCGTCGCCGCCCACTGTCTCCTCCAGCCTCGGGATCTTGCCCGATCCATTCGAACCACCTGACCAACCTCCTTCCTCCTTTGGATTTCCTCCCAATTCAACCGGAGTCAACCAGCGCCAGCCACTTCTCGCCATCGATCCTTCCCACCAATCATAGAGCCAGCCCCGCTCCTCGTGCCCGAGGCCTCCCGAGCCGCTCCTCGCCGGCAACCAGCAGGACCGTCGCCTCTGTTTTCCTTTCCATCCTCCTTTTTTCCCCTGTCACTCTCGCTCGCTCACGCCATCTCTCTCCCTGTCTTTTCCCTACAGTTGCTTCCCGCGCCACGGCTACAGGCCGAGTCCTCCTGCCTCGCTCGATCTGGACCAGGAGGGTCCTGAGCATCTCCACCGTTGCCGTCTCAGTGAGCGCCGCCCTGGTTCCCTTTCTCTCCTTCCTCTGGTTCCCTCTCTCATCTGCTCTCTGTCCTCTTCAGGAAACTGCAGGAGGCAAGCACCACGCCATGGCCTCCCCTGCTCGCCGACCGCGTTGTTGTCGTCGTCTTCGCGCCCTTGCAGTCCCGGCCTTCCCCGCCGCCTCGTCTGCCTCCCCTGCATCACACCTCGTCACCGGGAGCTCGCGCCGAGACCGCTGTCGTCCTCTGCTAGGGAACGAGCTCGACGCCGTCCTCTGCTTCGCCCGCACGATCCCGCTGCTGCCTGCTTCGCTCCATCGAGCAGTGCCACCGCCGGAGTTCCTCGTCGCCGGGAACCGCTTCCCCGACCCTCGGACTGCCCAGATCCACCACGCCCGCTGGTCCCCTGCCTCTGCATCGCGCCTCTGCCCATTTTCTGCATCACCATGAAACTGCTACTGCTTCTGTTCTTCGTTCTTCAGTAACGAGCGGCAGCAGCTCGCTCGGTAGAGCCGCTCGTTGACCGCGACCTCCAAGGCCTAGCGTCGCCCCCTGTCGGCCTCCCTCTCCACCGACCGGGCCTTGGCCCATGGTGAGCAGATCCCCAACGCCCCTCCTCTGTTCCTACTTGGGCTTGGCCCGATTCTGCTACTGCTGATGTCCTGCGCCCAGTAGTTTCGGCCCGTGATGTGTTTTTTCCTTTCCTGCGAATTTAGACATTATCCAGAGACTCCCAGTTTTGCAGAAAAACCCTCTTTGTTCATGCATCAATAATTCACAAACCATGCATCGGATTAAAACAATTTATATATGAAAAATGCTTAGAATTGTGTCTAGTTTCATAATATCCAACTTTTAACCATGTTTAAAATGTTTAAACTACTGTTTGCATTTATTTGCCTTATTGCCATGTTAAAATGATTTAATTCATAACTAAATAACCGTAGCTCGGTTTTAAATAATCTTTATATGTAAATGGGGTAGAAAAATGACTAGTTTAACATGGTGTACTTGTTTTGCATGTTTATTAACTCTAAAATTATGTTTAGGGTAGAACCGTACCAAACCTAATATATGCATATGAGGAGTTTCCGGACTTGTTGTTTTGTTGTTCCGGCCTCATTAAAACTTGCCTAGATTAGATAGTTTCATAATGTTTCACCTCTTGCCATGCTAACAAAATTTAATCTTGTTGGGTACATAAACGAGAGAGAACTAAATAAGTCACGTGGTGTTTCATCAATATGCAAATCGTTGCATATTGAGCTCCACTTAATTCGTAGAATTGCTTGTGCACTTTGCCATGCCATGCTTCATTAAACCGGACATGCATCATAATCGATTGTGCATCATGCCATGTTGATGTGTTGGTTGTTTACTATGTTGTTTGCTCCTTTCCGGTGTTGTTTCTTCGGGTTGGTTCCGATAACGTCGCGTTGTGAGGAACCGTTCGACTACGTCCGTTTGTCTTCTTCATGGACTCGTTCTTCTTCCTTGCGGGATTTCAGGCAAGATGACCATACCCTCAAAATCACTTCTATCTTTGCTTGCTAGTTGCTCGCTCTTTTGCTATGCCTATGTTGCGATACCTACCACTTGCTTATCATGCCTCCCATATTGTTAAGCCAAGCCCCTAACCCACCTTGTCCTAGCAAACCATTGTTTGGCTATGTTACTGCTTTGCTCAGCCCCTCTTATAGCGTTGTTAGTTGTAGGTGAAGATTGAAGTTTGTTCCTTGTTGGAACATGGATATTTTGTTGGGATATCACAATATCTCTTATTTAATTAATGCATCTATATACTTGGTAAAGGGTGGAAGGCTCGGCCTTATGCCCGGTGTTTTGTTCCACTCTTGCCGCCCTAGTTTCCGTCATATCGGTTTTATGTTCCCGGATTTTGCGTTCCTTACGCGATTGGGTGATAATGGGAACCCCTTGACAGTTTGCCTTGATTAAAACTCCTCCAGCAATGCCCAACCTTGGTTTTACCATTTGCCACCTAGCCTCTTTTTCCCTTGGGTTTCCGGAGTCCAAGGGTCATCTTATTTAAACCCCCCCGGGCCAGTGCTCCTCTGAGTGTTGGTCCACCTCGTCAGCCGCCGGTGGCCACCAGGGGCAACTCTGGGCTGGCCTACCGGAAGTTTAGACAATCTGAGTGTGCCCTGAGAACGAGATATGTGCAGCTCCTGTCGGGATTTGTCGGCACATTCGGGCGGCGTTGGTGGATTTGTTTTAACTTGTCGAAGTTGTCTTGTAGAACCGGGATACCGAGTCTAATCGGAATATCTCGGGAGAAGGTATATCCTTCGTTGACCGTGAGAGCTTGTCATGGGCTAAGTTGGGACTCCCCTGCAGGGACTTGAACTTTCAAAAGTCATGCCCGCGGTTATGGGCAGATGGGAATTTGTTAATGTTCGGTGGTAGATAACTTGAACCTTAACTTAATTAAATGAATCAACTGCGTGTGCAACCATGATGGTCTCTTCTCGGCGGAGCCCGGGAAGTGAACACGGTGTTGGAGTAATGTTTGCCATAGGTTGTTTCTCTAGTTCGTCATTCGTGCTTTGCCTTCTCTTCTCGCTCTCTTTTGCGAACAGGTTAGCCACCATATATGCTAGTCGCTTGCTGCAGCTCCACATATTACCCTGCCTTTCCCATAAGCTTAAATAGTCTTGATCGCGAGGGTGTAAGATTGCTGAGTCCCCATGACTCACAGATTACTTCCAAACAAGATGCAGGGCCCGAAGATTTCGTTCCATATGATGTGCTTGAGCTCAAGCGGGAGTTCGACGAAGACTCACGCCGTTACTATGTGTCTTTCCCTGATGATCATTAGTGGTGCCCAGTTGGGGCGATCGGGACCATGTTGCATGTTGGGGTTGATCTTTTATTTTGGTACCGTAGTCGGACCATGAGTGTATTGGATGATGTAATGCTTTATTCTTGTATTTGTGTGAAGTGGCGATTGTAAGCCAACTGTGTATCCTTTTCCCCTTATTGTATTACATGGGTTGTTGTGAAGATTACCTCACTTGCGACATAGCTTTCAATGCGGTTATGCTTCTAAGTCGTGCTTCAACACGTGGGAGATATAGCCGCATCGAGGGTGTAACAAGTTGGTATCAGAGCCTTCCCCGACCTTAGGAGCCCCACTGCTTGATCGAATTAGCGGACGAGTTGAGTCTAGAAAAAATGTTTTGAGTCATTTGGGATTTATATATCGGAGAGTTTAGGAATTCTTTTTACTCCCCAGTCCCCTCATCGCTCTGGTAAGGCATCCTGACGTAGAGTTTTGACTCTTCTCTTCTCAAATTTCACAAAAAAAAATTTAGGATCACGCGGGTATCTTGGAATCATTCCGATGGATTTGTGACGAGAACATTGTTCTTGGTGCCTCCTGACATTTAGGGGTTGTGGCAGTGTCCCGGGGAGTTGAGCTCTGAGGTGTTGTCGTCACAATTTTATCGTTGCAGTTCTGGAATACCTGAGTTTAGTTTCGCCGACATCGAAAATCTCTTTTATGCAGTTGTTGGTGAGATAACCTCGATGCCACCTAGTACTGGGGCGGGAGTTCGGGAGTATTGCCATAATTCGTATAACGGATGCTTTTCGAAGGTTGAGGTAAACGATTTCCGAAGGTTTCTTGGTTATGTGTTGAAGGATGGATACAGCTGGATGTAGGATTTGCTAGTTTTGGGTGAGATGTTATGCTTCCCCTGTATCCCCAACACCTGATTGCATAACCGGAAAATTTCGGAGTTTATAAGTGGGAATTCAAGTAGCTCTTAGGATATCTTTTCGACAGATGTATGATACGAAATTGGGGTTCGACGTCTAGAGGTCCGCCTATCCACGGTTGGTTTTACAGTGGTCTCGTTGTGTCTTAAAGAGTCCTTGGCTATGCCGACTCGGGGACGCTTCGTATGTCATGTGCACTGCCTTGTACATGATGGTGCTGTACGATCGAGCCCGTGTAGGCCCCACCACGAAAACTTCGGACGAAATCTCTATCATATGTTTGTTCTGGCTTATTCTGCAAGCCAATCCTTTGTTTTGTTTTGAGTTGTGGTATTCGAGTTGCTTCGAAGTCAAATGTTGATTCCATACCTTCCCCAAATGGTGTTCTCATATTCCTATGTGAATACTAATCCTTCTTGATTATCGAGATTGTCATGACAATCCTTTTTCAACCGACGTGTTTCTCTTCAAGTGGATCTGATCATTTCAACTGCCGCAAGATCAATTATCAGCTCTTCTCAACGGTTTTTGCTTCATTCGTTCCAAGTTGCCTTTATTTTCCCACCCTCCCATCCCTTTTTCTTCAAGGATTCAGATCTCTTATTCAACTATCCACCTTATTAATGGAAGTCTCTTCATTCTTTTCTTTCAATGTTCTTATCCGGTGACGCTCATGAAGATTCTAATGGAGCTTCAAGCTCATCATTCTTTGTTCTTTTCCTTCTCCGGTGGTTTCAAGTCAAGCTTTGTTGATCATACCCTTCCTCATTTCAATGTTTTCTCATGCCGTTGCACCTCATAATCATCCACCTCTCTCTATTCATTTGTTCCGGAGTGCTGAAGATATTTCAAAGATTTGTGTTTTCACTTTGCATCAGTTCAAGCTATTTCGAGGTCCTATCTTATTCAAGTCATTTATTTCAACCAGTGCAATCTCTCCTTCAAATCGTTCTACGGTGTATCTTTTGAGTGGGCCCTAACCCACAGGTCTTTTCCCAGGATCTTACCTGACTCTTCTAATTTTTCCGGAGTTATTCTCAAATTCTTTTCTAAAGTTTGACGTAAGAATGATTTATCATCAGTCTTATGTATTTCTCCAAGATCTTTCAAATTCTTTTCATTGTTGGCCCAACCTTTTCCATTCTTCATTCCGGAGTGCCTCAACAATTCTTGGTGGTGTTCTCATCGTCATTCTCAACATTTGAAGACCGAAGAAGAGTTTCTCTCAAATCTTGCCCCATTCTCGGCCATCATCTCATAGTTGTTTTTGGATTGTGAGAATTTTTTTCACCTATCCGGAGCAATTCAAGATTCTTTTCAGTTTGTTTCTCCGGAGCCCATCATCTCAGAATTTATTCATTCTCAGCTTTCAGCTATGGTTCTCCAAATCTTACCGGTGCTTCGTTCAAGTGATCTCTAATCAGTTCGTGATCCCTTCGTTCTCATGTATCTAGATTCTCTCGAGCATCTTCGTTCATTTGCAAATTCTTCCCGGTGATTCGTTATCTTTTATTCGTTCTTTTTCAATTCTTACGGTGGTTCGTTCAAGATTCTTCTTACCTTGTTATCATATCAATTCATTTGTTGTTTCAATCCTACCGGTGGATTTGTCGAAGACCTTTCCAAGTTTGCGCTATATCTCTCTTAATCCTTTCTATGAGAATAAATAGTGTGCCAAATCCATTGTGTGTCATCAATTTAATTGACGAAGGATAAGCATAATGTAATTCTTATTCTTGTTTCATCGAGTGAATTCAATTCCTTATTCCGGAGGTTCTTCAAATTCTCGGTTTCAATTGTTTCATCTTTCTTTTCCGGAGTTCCGAGGTTTTCCGTTTTATCTCGTCGCGAAGCTCCATCTAAATAATCGCAAGGCTTCACCTTGTGTGTTTTTTTTAACTTCTCTTTCCTTTTTGTTTGATCATCCTTTTATTACCGGAGTTGTTCATGGAGGCTACATGATGGTTCATCAAGGATTTAATTCCTTCGCGAAGTTTTCATCGAGATTCATTTCTAGGGAGCTCAAGCATTCTTCATCTTGCAATCCGGAGTGCAATTTCTTTCTACCGTATCTTTAGAGGTGGTATTATGCCATTCTTGATAATTTGAGTTCATGTTTCATGATTCACATGTTATTAAGAATGAGGTATTTTAAATCCATCAATCTCGTCATTGGAGTTACCTTGGGTTATATTTCACCTAAAGCTTTCCCTAAGGATTGTTGCTATCTATGATCCAATTTCTTCATTTATCCTTTCCGGTGCGATATACTTTCTCGTCAATTTGTTCATATCTATCCAATTCTTTTCCCGTGAGTGGCAGGTTGTCACCTCATAATTTGGGATATATTCCATAAGACCATATCAAACTTATTCTTTTCCTTGTTGGTTTTCCAACAATTCTGTTCTAGCATTTGCTGTAAGTGTGCTCTCTCAAGATCTTGTTTCACTTCGTTCATTCCATTCCACTCTTTTTTCTGTTACGGAGGCATTGTGTTGTTGCTCTCTTCAAACCTTCTTCTTGTTCTTGTCAGGATCCTGTTCTTTCCTTGGTTTATCCATTTAACCGGAGTGCTGTGTCAATTTTGCTCAAGTTCTCTCATTTCATCAAGTCTTCATCTCGTTTCAATCGGAGTGCTTGCATGTACCTATTGTCCATCGTAACAATTTTCTTATGTCTTTCAACCTACAAGAGTCTAGTAAGGTTCCTTGTTCCTCTTCCCTAACGGAGGTTTCAACTTTGTTCACCTTCGTTGTATTCTTTTCTCGAATTTGTTCAACCTCGCAAGGTTCTTTGGTTTCACTCAATTGTCAAAGAAGCAATTTGGGTTACCTCTTCTCTTTCTCTTCCTTGTCCCTCCGGTGCCATCCCTAGGATCTCGGGTCGAGATCCTCTCGTAGTGGTGGAGTGTTGTGACGCCCTGAGACCGATGCGCCAGGTGTCTTCCAGTTATTCGTTGTTGTTGCCTTGTCTTTCGCTTGCATGTTGCATATTGCCATGGCATCATCCGCATTGCATCTGCATGTTTTCGAAACTTGCATTCGTCCGGGTTCTCCGAGTTCTCTCCGTTGTCCGTTCTGAGCCCAACCACACTTGCACCCGTTGATAGTTGCCGCTTCTTCCTCGTCTCTGTTGACCTTCCTCAAGACCGACCATTCGTTTGTTACCCGACCGTTTGACCCTCTCTACACAATACTCAAACCCCTCACGTGCGTGTCCGAAACTTCTCCGAACCCGACCCGCTCCGTCGTTACCGTCGGGTCCGGATCATCACCAAACATCTTTAAAATATCTTCGGTTTATTATTTGGGCTACCTAACCTATTTATCTCGGACCGTCTGATTTTGATCGGATGATCCAAAAACTCCCTCCTATTTACCTACTTGCTATATAAACAGCCTAATCTAGACCTAGCTGTCCAATCCCTCAAATCCTCCCCGCCGCCGTCGCCGCCCACTGTCTCCTCCAGCCTCGGGATCTTGCCCGATCCATTCGAACCACCTGACCAACCTCCTTCCTCCTTTGGATTTTCTCCCGATTCAACCGGAGTCAACCAGCGCCAGCCACTTCTCGCCATCGATCCTTCCCACCAACCATAGAGCCAGCCCCGCTCCTCGTGCCCGAGGCCTCCCGAGCCGCTCCTCGCTGACAACCAGCAGGACCGTCGCCTCTATTTTCCTTTCCATCCTCCTTTTTCCCCTGTCTCTCTCTCGCTCGCTCACGCCATCTCTCTCCTTGTCTTTTCCCTACAGTTGCTTCCCGCGCCATGGCTACAGCCCGAGTCCTCCTGCCTCGCTCGATCTGGACCAGGAGGGTCCCGAGCATGTCCACCGTCGCCGTCTCAGTGAGCGCTGCCCTGGTTCCCTTTCTCTCCTTCCTCTGGTTCCCTCTCTCATCTGCTCTCTGTCCTCTTCAAGAAACTGCAGGAGGCAAGCACCACGCCATGGCCTCCCCTGCTCGCCGACCGCGTTGTTGTCGTCGTCTTCGCGCCCTTGCAGTCCCGGCCTTCCCCGCCGCCTCGTCTGCCTCCCCTACATCACACCTCGTCGCCGGGAGCTCGCGCCGAGACCGCCGTCGTCCTCTGCTCGGGAACGAGCTCGATGCCGTCCTCTGCTTCGCCCGCACGATCCCGCTGCTGCCTGCTTCGCTCCATCGAGCAGTGGCACCGCCGGAGTTCCTCGTCGCCGGGAACCGCTTCCCTGACCCTCGGACTGCCCAGATCTGTCGCGCCCGCTGGTCCCTGCCTCTGCATCGCGCCTCTGCCCGTTTTCTGCATCGCCATGAAACTGCTACTGCTTCTGTTCTTCGTTCTTCAGTAACAAGCAGCAGCAGCTCGCTCAGTAGAGCCGCTCGTTGACCGCGACCTCCAAGGCCCAGCGTCGCCCCCTGCCGGCCTCCCTCTCCACCGACCGGGCCTTGGCCCATGGTGAACAGATCCCCAATGCCCCTCCTCTGTTCCTACTTGGGCTTGGCCCGATTCTGCTACTGCTGATGTCCTGCGCCCAGTAGTTTCAGCCCGTGATGTGTTTTTTCCTTGCATGCGAATTTAGACATTATCTAGAGACTGCCAGTTTTGCAGAAAAACCCTCTTTGTTCATGCATCAATAATTCACAAACCGTGCATCGGATTAAAACAATTTATATATGAAAAATGCTTAGAATTGTGTCTAGTTTCATAATATCCAACTTTTAACCATGTTTAAAATGTTTAAACTACTGTGTGCATTTATTTGCCTTATTGCCATGTTAAAATGATTTAATTCATAACTAAATAACCGTAGCTCGGTTTTAAATAATCTTTATATGTAAATGGGGTATAAAAATGCCTAGTTTAACATGGTGTACTTGTTTTGCATGTTTATTAACTCTAAAATTATGTTTAGGGAAGAACAGTACCAAACCTAATATATGCATATGAGGAGTTTCCAGACTTGTTGTTTTGTTGTTCCAGCCTCATTTAAACTTGCCTTGATTAGATAGTTTCATCATGTTTCACCTCTTGCCATGCTAACAACATTTAATCTTGTTGGGTACATAAACGAGAGAGAACTAAATAAGTCACGTGGTGTTTCATTAATATGCAACTCGTTGCATATTGAGCTCCACTTAATTCGTAGAATTGCTTGTGCACTTTGCCATGCCATGCTTCATTAAACCGGACATGCATCATACTCGATTGTGCATCATGCCATGTTGATGTGTTGGTTGTTTACTATGTTGTTTGCTCCTTTCCGGTGTTGTTTCTTCGGGTTGGTTCCGATAACGTCGCGTTGTGAGGAACCGTTCTACTACGTCTGTTTGTCTTCTTCATGGACTCGTTCTTCTTCCTTGCGGGATTTCAGGCAAGATGACCATACCCTCGAAATCACTTCTATCTTTGCTTGCTAGTTGCTCGCTCTTTTGCTATGCCTATGCTGCGATACCTACCACTTTCTTATCATGCCTCCCATATCGTTAAGCCAAGCCCCTAACCCACCTTGTCCTAGCAAACCATTGTTTGGCTAAGTTACCACTTTGCTCAGCCCCTCTTATAGCGTTGTTAGTTGTAGGTGAAGATTGAAGTTTGTTCCTTGTTGGAACATGGATATTTTGTTGGGATATCACAATATCTCTTATTTAATTAATGCATCTATATACTTGGTAAAGGGTGGAAGGCTCGGCCTTATGCCCGGTGTTTTGTTCCACTCTTGCCGCCCTAGTTTCCGTCATATCGGTGTTATGTTGCCGGATTTTGCGTTCCTTACGCGGTTGGGTGATAATGGGAACCCCTTGACAGTTTGCCTTGATTAAAACTCCTCCAGCAATGCCCAACCTTGGTTTTACCATTTGCCACCTAGCCTCTTTTTCCCTTGGCTTTCCGGAGCCCAAGGGTCATCTTATTTAACCCCCCCCCCACCCCCGGGCCAGTGCTCCTCTGAGTGTTGGTCCACCTCGTCAGCCGCCGGTGGCCACCAGGGGCAACTCTGGGCTGGCCTACCGGAAGTTTAGACAATCTGAGTGTGCCCTGAGAACGAGATATGTGCAGCTCCTATCGGGATTTGTCAGCACATTCGAGCCAACTATGTATCCTTTTCCCCTTATTGTATTACATGGGTTGTTGTGAAGATTACCTCACTTGCGACATAGCTTGCATTGCGGTTATGCCTCTAAGTCGTGCTTCGACACGTGGGAGATATAGCCGCATCGAGGGCGTTACAGAGGGGGCGCCTAGAACACACAACAACAATCGTTAGCCGTGTGTGGCGCCCCCCTCCACAGTTTACTCCCCTGGTCATAGTTTTGCAGTGCTTAGGCTAAGCCCTGCGAGAATCACTTCACCATCACCGTCACCACACCGGTGTGCTGATGGAACTCATCTACTTCCTTGATACCTTGTTGGATCAATAAGGCGAGGGACGTCATCGTGCTGAACGTGTGCAGAACTCGGAGGTGTCGTACATTCGGTACTTGATCGGTCGAAGCTAGAAGAAGTTCGACTACATCAAATGCGTTGTCAAACGCTTCCGCTTTCGGTCTACGAGGGTACATGGACACACTCTCCCCCTGTCGTTGCTATGCATCTCCTAGATAGATCTTGCGTGAGCGTAGGAATTTTTTTGAAATTGCATGCTACGTTTCCCAACAGTTTTATTATGACACGCACCATCATTGTCATATTGCTTTGCATGATCATGTAGTCGGCATAGTATTTGTGGAAAGGTCACCATTCATATTTTCTATACATGTCACTCTTGATCATTGCACATCCCGGTACACCACCGGAGGCATTCATATAGAGTCATATTTTGTTCTAATATCGATTTGTAATTCTTGAGTTGTAAGTAAATAAAAGTGTGATGATCATCATTATTAGAGCATTGTCGAGGAACGGATGATGGAAGTTATGATTCCCTCACAAGTTGGGATGAGTCTCCGGACTTTATAAAAATAAAAGAGGCCAAAGAAGCCAAAAATAATAAAATAGGCCAAAGAAGCCCACCAAAAAAATGAGAGAAAAGAGAGAAGGGACAATGTTATTATCCTTTTTCCACACTTGTGCTTCAAAGTAGCACCATGTTCTTATTTTGTCACTTTCATATACTAGTGGTAATTTTACATTATAGAACTTGGCTTGTATATTCTAATGATGGGCTTCCTCAAATTTCCCTAGGTCTTTGTGAGCAAGCAAGTTGGATGCACACCCACTTAGTTTCTTTTTGAGCTTTCATACACTTATGTCTCTAGTGCATCCGTTGCATGGTAATCCCTACTCACTCACATCGATATCTATTGATGGGCATCTCCATAGCCCGTTAATACGCCTAGTTGATGTGAGACTTTCTCCTTCTTTTTTGTCTTAACCACAACCACCATATTCTATTCCACCTATAGTGTTATATCCATGGCTCACGCTCATGTATTGCGTGAAAGTTGAAAAGGTTTGAGAACGTAAAAAGTATGAAACAATTGCTTGGCTTGTCATCGAGGTTGTGCATGATAAAATACTTTGTGTGATGAAGATGAAGCATAGCCAGACTATATGATTTTGTAGGGGTAACTTTCTTTGGCCATGTTATTTTGAGAAGACATGATTGTTTTATTAGTATGCTTGAAGTATTATTGTTTTTATGTCAATATTAAACTTTTGTTTTGAATCTTATGGATCTGAATATTCAAGCCACAATAAAGAAAATTACATGGATAAATATGTTAGGTAGCATTCCACATCAAAAATTCTGTTTTTATCATTTACCTACACAAGGACGAGTAGGGATTAAGCTTGGGGATGCTTGACACGTCTCCAACGTATCTATAATTTTTTATTGTTTCATGATATTATATTATCTGTTTTGGATGTTTTATATGCATTAATATGCTATTTAATATTATTTTTGGACTAACCTATTAACCTAGAGCCCAGTGCCAGTTTCTGTTTTTTCATTGTTTTTGAGTTTTACAGAAATGGAATATCAAACGGAGTCAAACGCAATAAAACTTTCGCGATGATTTTTCTTGGACCAGAAGACATCCACAAAGCTTGGAGAGGGGGCCAGAAGAGTCCAGAGGGACCCACAAGCTCTCAGGCCGCGCCCTAGGGGGGGCACCTGATCCCTACCTTGTGGGCCCTTCGGGAGTCACCCAACCCTAATTCTTGCGCTATAAATTCTCAAATATTCCCAAACCAATAGAAGGGTCCACCAAAATACTTTTACGTTGCCGCAAGCCTCTATTCCCGTGAGATCCCATCTTGGGGCCTTTTTCGGCACTCTGCCGAAGGGGGATTCGATCATGGAGGGCATCTACATCAACTCTGTCGCCCTTCCGTTGAAGCGTGAGTAGTTTACCACAGACCTACGGGTCCATAGCTAGTAGTTAGATGGCTTCTTCTCTCTCTATGATCTTCAATACCATGTTCTCCTTGATGTTCTTGGAGTTCTATCCGATGTAATATTTTTTTGCGGTGTGTTTATCGAGATCCGATGAATTGTGGATTTATGATCAGATTACCTGTGAATATTATTTGAGTCTTTTCTGAACTCTTTTATGCATGATTAAATATCTTTGTATTTCTCTTCGAATTGTCGGTTTGGTTTGGCCAACTAGATTTGTTCTTCTTGCAATGGGAGAGGTGCCTAGTTTTGGGTTCAACCTTGCGGTGTCCTCACCCGGTGACAAAGTCGGGGGTAGCGAGGCACGTATTGTATTGTTGCCATCAAGGGTAAAAAAATTGGGTTTTCATCATATTGCTTGAGTTTATCCCTCTACATCATGTCATCTTACTTAAGGCGTTACTCCGTTCTTATAAACTTAATACTCTATATGCATGCTGGATAGCGATCGATGTGTGGAATAATAGTAGTAGATGCAGGCAGGAGTCGGTCTACTTGACACGGACATGATGCCTATATTCATAATAATTGCCTTGGATATCGTCATAACTTTGCGCTTTTCAATCAATTGCTCGACAGTAATTTGTTTACCCACCGTATGTTTTTTTGAAGAGAGAAGCCTCTAGTGAAACCTATGCCCCCCGGGTCTATTTTTCATCATATATTTTCAGATCTTTAAACCAAGAAACCCAAAAATATCTTATTGCAATTTATTTAGATTTATTTTAGTTTGCCTTTTTTATTTATCTTTTATACATATCTCTATTAGATCTCACTCTTGGTCGAGACAGTGAAGGGATTGACAACCCATTTTTCGCGTTGAGTGCAAGTGTTTGTTAGTTTGTGCAGGTGCATAGATTGGAGACTTGCTTGTGCCTCTTACTCGATTGATACCTTGGTTCTTAACTGAAGGAAATACTTATCTCTATTTTGATGCATCACTCTTTCCACTTCAAAGAAAAATCAACGCAAGTTTAAGAAGTAGCAAACACCCAGGTGATATACATCCTGTCCAATTATACAAAGACATTTTTTAGTACCATGAACGTAATCATGGGGAGGAATTGCACTACATTAGCAAACAATTGGTAGTTCCATGATTTCATCCATGCACGGAGTGCTCATGGAATTATTTGATTTGCAACTATTTCAAACTAGTGATACAAAGCATCAACATAGTGATTGATTTCGATGATACCCAATTAAGTGGCTTTCCAGGATGACAGGGGAGGAGTCTCGGAGTCCTTCCAGGTGTTGAGGAACGTGATGTGGTAGCGATCACCTTGGACCGCATCCATGGCGGCATAGGACTCGAGCTCAACCATCTCCTCAGCCGTGAGCTCCACAGAAAGCGCTCTCACGTTCTGCTTGAGATTCTCAACTTTCGTTGTGCCAGGTATAGGACACACATCGCTTCCCTGATGGTGAACCCAAGCCAACGCGAGCTGGGACGACGTGCAACCCTTCCTCGCAGCCATCTTGCTCACGCGCTCGAATATCGCCGCGTTCTTCTCCATGTTCTCGGGTTGAAATCTTGGGAGATTCTTAAAACGCAATGGGATGCATTTGTTAGAAAAAGGAGAAAAGAGAAAAAAAAAAGCCAGCTAACCGTATGAAGAAGGAAGTGTCATGGGTGATTCATTTACCTTGCGGAAATCGTTCTCTGGTAATGTGTCCAACAGTTTTGGTCCAGTGGATAGAAAACCTCTGCCTAGTGGACTGTACGCAACAATTCCAATGCCAACTTCTCTGAAACAGTAAATAATTTGTAAGTTCTTTTTGAGGACGTTTCATAAAGTACTATGAAGCTGATTTTGAAAAGAAAAGGTAGGTTTATGGTCGTTGCAAAAACCTGCAAGTTGGTATTATATCTTCTTCAACATCTCTTGACCACAAAGACCACTCCAGCTGAACGGCAGTGATCGGATGAACTGCGTGTGCCCTTTTGATTGTCGACGCCGAGGCTTCCGACAACCCGACGTATTTCACCTTTCCTTCTTGGACTAGTTTCTTGATCTCACCCATCTACATGCATACGGAAGTCAAGAAGGTAGACTGGTCGATACCTGCAAGCCCTCAATCTGTCTAAATGAAACGAACCTGAACAAGTGCTACTACGTAGTAGGGACTGACCGTGATCTCGACGGGAACATTCTTGTCAATGCGGTGCTGGTAGTAGAGGTCGATGCATTCGATGCCGAGCCGAGCGAGGCTGCCCTCGCACGCCGCCCGCACGTACGCCGGGTCGCCGCGGACCTCTCGGGCCGGCGTGATGCCGAATTTCATGGCCAACTGGACCTTCTCCCTCGTCCCTCCCTGCAGCGCCTGCTTTATCACACGAAGAACCCTTGCCGGTCAGACATCCATGTGCGAGTTATTTACCGAAAACCACCACATTATGGATTAGGGTAACAACTTGATATCACATTTGGACCAGGTCACAAAAAACCACCGGTTTTGTGCCTAATGCGTAACGCGGAGCACTGATACTCGAATTTAGTTGAGAAAACGGTGAAACCGACAGATGGGGCCCGTCTGTCGGGATGGCGTGGCAAATACCAAGCACACAAAAAACCTTTGACTAGCTGAGGTGGCAGATGAGCCGCGGGCCCCGCCTGTCATTGACTACATGGTCATCTTCATCCCATCTCTATTTCTATGGAGCATTGTATCGAGCAGCTTGTGTGCGGCGAGCCATCTCTGCCGATGCAAGTCGAGAGCTCCATGGCCATGGCAGCCGAGGCCCTACCCGACGTCCAGATCCTCCTCTCCCTTTTCCTCTTCGTCTGGAGCTCGCTCCCGTCCTCCAGCCCTCTCCCCGTTGTTGTTCAAGAGCTAGCCGTCGACGCCGCTCCGCGCTAGCATGGCCATCGCCGTAGTTTTGCCGACAAATAATGTCCTAGAGCTTTGCCTCCTCGCGCTGGTCATCCTCAACAACGAACAAGAGCCTAGACGCCGCAGAACGACAGAATCGATTGCGTCTTCAACCTCGGAGCCGCCCGCCGCCGGCGGCGAATTCGCCACCTTCAGAGCACCCCCGGCCTCGTCGGCCTGCTCATCTGAATCACCATGATTCCCTCTCTGTCTACCCTTTTCCCCCATTGTCAATTCGTCCCATAACTAGTTCGTCCGCCATGCCCGAGAGCTCCCGCTGACGTGCCTTTCCAGTCTCCACCGCTGTCGTTTGAGCACGAATTGGTCACGTCTGAGCACCGTACCGAGATGCTAGAGCTCGCAGGAGGCCATCTGGACTATTAGGCCGCTCGGTTGCAAGCTGTAACCCGGCGCTCGCGCAAGCCGGAGCTCTGCCGCCGCCCAGCTCGCCGCCGTCAACTCTGCCGGCCAACCTAGCACTTTCCACCACCACCAGTCAATGCGCACGGTCACCAGCATCCTATAAAACGCAGCCTAGCGTTGAATGGTTGCCGGAATCGTCACGGCTAGCGGTGGCTGCAGCCTGCAGGAGTGCTCCTGGTCTCGCCTGCGGTGGCGGCGAGGGCGGCTGCGGTCCTGCGTGCGTGCCACGGCCAGGGGCGGCTGCAAGTGCGCGTGCGTGCCAGGACCAGGAGAGATGGCAGGTGTGCGTGGGTGCGTACGCGCAACCGAGGTCAGCCATGGCCGACGGGTCCTGCGTGCGTGCCACCGCTGTCGTTTGAGCACGAATTGGTCACGTCTGAGCACCGTACCGAGATGCTAGAGCTCGCAGGAGGCCATCTGGACTATTAGGCCGCTCGGTTGCAAGCTGTAACCCGGCGCTCGCGCAAGCCGGAGCTCTGCCGCCGCCCAGCTCGCCGCCGTCAACTCTGCCGGCCAACCTAGCACTTTCCACCACCACCAGTCAATGCGCACGGTCACCAGCATCCTATAAAACGCAGCCTAGCGTTGAATGGTTGCCGGAATCGTCACGGCTAGCGGTGGCTGCTGCCTGCAGGAGTGCTCCTGGTCTCGCGTGCGGTGGCGGCGAGGGCGGCTGCGGTCCTGCGTGCGTGCCACGGCCAGGGGCGGCTGCAAGTGCGCGTGCGTGCCAGGACCAGGAGAGTTGGCAGGTGTGCGTGGGTGCGTACGCGCAACCGAGGTCAGCCATGGCCGACGGGAACGGCGAGAAGAGAGGAGAGAGAGGAGAAAGAGACTAGTCAATCTGCCCACCTGGAATTTTTTTTGCACGTCAGCCCGACAGGAGGGACCCACCTGTCGGATTTGCTGTTTTCTGGGCTAAAACGAAGAATCAGTGCTCCGCGTTACAGATTAGCCCATTGTTGGTGGTTTTTTGTGCCCTGCCTCAAATGTGATACCGATCTATTACCCTAGCCCATAATGTAGTGGTTTTGGATAAATAACTCTTCGCGTGCGAATGATATGGCAACTACTAGAAGGGAGCCAAGGAACACGTCGGGTGGCTGTAGTATGGTAACCTACCTTCCCGAGCAAGAGCTCGTTGGTGTGGGGGCCGTAGATGTCGGAGGTGTCCAGGAAGGTGACGCCGGCGGCGACGGCGTTGCGGAGGAGCGCGATCATGTCCTGGTCGGGCTTGCGCTCGCCGTAGGCCGCGGACATGCCCATGCAGCCGAGGCCCTGCGCCGAGACCTCCAGCCCCTGCGAGCCCAGCTTCATGCGCGGCACAACCACCGGAGCAGCAGCCATGTCGTTCGTGCTGTGATGAACTGATGATTGCTGGATGAGTAAGTAGGTCTGGAACTTGCAGTGCAATGCTGCGGTGCAATTTATAGTGCGGTGGAGGGCGTCATGGAGTAGGTCACCAGGCTGCTGGTTTGAATGAGCTGCCGAATTAGCGCAGAGCGTCACCCCGTACGTTAAATTGAAATGGACATTGATCTTTTTCACTCTTCTAAGGTCCTCTTCTAGATTCCTCGTACTACATGACAGTGAGTGAGTGGCGGGGCGGTTCGAGTGGGACGCCACGGTGGCTGACTGGCTGGTCCAACGGATGGGCACGCCACGGGGGAAAGGAACGTGTGGGTCCAGGAGGCAGATGCCACGGCGACGGGCGACGGGTCACCGCCCGTCTCCGCCACATGAAAAATTCGATGATGGACACCGAAGTGCGAAGTGACTGCCGACGCCCCGTCGGTCGATTTCAGCGTCGCCGTTGGCCGGGGGTTCGTGAGCTCACGCACGCAACTCATCGGAGAATCGGACGGGCCTGGCATCCGAATCGTGTGTGTCACAGCCATGCATGTGTCCTGTCTACGATTCCTGGCTTGGCTGGCTGGCTGGCTTGTGGATAGGTTTGTCTCGGACACACGATACGACGGCGACGCCTGCCTGCTATCCGCTCCGGCGTGTCGAGTGAGTGACGAGGCGATCCAAGGAGATTGTCCATACACTGAGTCATTCGTGTGTGGCACACTCTCAGAAAAGCCTCCCTCCGTCCCATAATATAAGAGCGTTCAAGGGAGTAATTATTAGGGCGTGTGAGGCAAGCTATGTCATTTAGGATATTGTTGTTGCCTCTTCTGATAGGAAATCATAATAGTTTTGTTAGAAATAGTTAGCATCATTGTTAGGCTAAATAGGCGGTTAATATTATCTTTAACATAACTGTCTACCGGCAGTTGCTTTGTGAAGCCTTGTCCATATGATATGTACGTCTGTTAGAACAAACGCCTCCTTATAAACCGACTCTGTAAGCGCCTTTCTGGCCAAACGCCATATACCCAACCACAACGTACGTCAAATTTTGAACTAGAGCATAGCATCACCGTGTATATTTTGGGGCATGCCCATTATTTTTTCAGTTTGGATTATAGCTATTACGAGCAATGAAATTAACATCATTGACTTCTACATCGGTGATATGGCATTTACGCTACCTCTTCTTTACCTTTCATGACGGAGATGAGTTCATCAAACTTAGCTGTCAACTCCGTGTTGTTTTCTTCAACTGTATTGACTTTTTTGGTGGTAGTTCTTTCAACATGTCATTGGGCATGGTTCCCTTGCATATCATCAAGTAGCTTCTTGACATCATCTATGGGCTTACCCATGATAGTTCATTGGTGCAGCGATTAGCAAAGTCACACAATATGAAAGTCATGTCTAAGCCAGAAAGAAAACCAAAACCCCGAAGTGATCAAATCCAAAATAAAAAAACTACAATAATAATCATCTCTGCACTAACCATCTCATGACACCACAAGAACAATGAGGTTATTCAACATCACCTCGGTCACCTATTCCGACCACCAAAGACTAGAGTCTAGATTTCTACTCGGAAGAACCAGACTGGGCATATCCAAGCAATGCCTTCAATAAAATAACGACACAAAAACATCACCATTGTCATGTACAACCAACTCGGATCATACCTACGTTTTTCACCCCGAAGCTCAAAACTGGGTACTCGAGAAATACCACCATCAAAGCCAATCATGGGTTGTCGCCATCACTTTTCCACAATCCTAGAAGCTGGGCTGGAAAATCAATCGGCGCCACTGCATAACCATACCTTGTGCATCAAGTCGTCATCCATAAATTGCATTTCACAGCCGAAGGTAAGCACCGGATCTTGAGAGATTAACCTCGCGAAGACCTTTTGGCAATCATCACAATCCACAGTGAGGTCGCCGCCGTAGGCCGAAGTATCCAAAGGACTCTAGAGGCTTCCAGAAGACTTGCATCAGGGTGCACGAAGCATGTGTTTGTTAGGCAGATAGATTTACTATGTTGTAATCTTCTGTTTATTTCTATTCCTTGCGTGTGTAACAATTGAAGTAACAACCAGTGTATGTCGAAGGTGCAACAATTGATGTAATTCGGCCCCTGTAAGGAGGTGCGACGCGTACCGCAATCTTCACATGAGGTTGGGAATTCTAAATGGTTTTCCGGATGAAAATGTGTTACAAAAGGGCCTTTGTAGCCCTGCCAAAAAGTTCAACACTTGGGGGATACTTCCTTGCAGGCATAATAAAAAGTTCAACACTCATGGGCAGGAATTGTGCTACATTAGCAAACAATTGGTGGTTCCATGATTCCATCCATGCACGGAGTGCTCGTGAAATTATTTGATTTGCAACTATTTCAAACCAGTGATACGAAGCATCAGCATAGTGATTGATTCCCATGATACCCAACTAAGTGGGTTTCCAGGATGACAGGGAAGGGGTCTCGGAGTCCTTCCAGGTGTTGAGGAACGTGTTGTGGTACCGATCACCTTGGACCGCATCCATGGCAGCGTAGGACTCGAGCTCAGCCATCTCCTCAGCCGTGAGCTCAACAGACAATGCTCTCAGGTTCTGGTTGAAATTCTCAACTTTCGTCGTGCCGGGTATGGGGCACACATCGCTTCCCTGGTGGTGAACCCAAGCCAGCGCGAGCTGGGACGACGTGCAACCCTTCCTCGCAGCCATCTCGCTCACGCGCTCGAATATCTCTGCATTCTTCTTCATGTTCTCGGGTTGAAATCTTGGGAGATTCTAAAAACGCAATGAGATGCATTTGTTAGAAAAAGGAGAAAGGAGAAAAGTAAGATAGCTAACCGCATGAAGAAGGAAGTGTCATGAGTGGTTCATTTACCTTGCGGAAATCGTCTTCTGGTAATGTGTCCACTAGTTTAGGTCCAGTGGATAGAAAACCTCTGCCTAGTGGACTGTACGCTACAATTCCAATGCCAAGTTCTCTAAAACAGAAAACATTTTGTAAATTCTTTCTGGGACTACATAAGGAGGACGTTTCATGGTATGACAAAGTTGTACTAAGGCTACGACAATTAATTTGGATCGGAGGGATATTACATATGAAGCTGATTTTGAAAAGAAATTGCGAAAAAATAGGTTTGTAGTCATTGCAAATACCTGCAAGTTGGGATTATATCTTCTTCGACATCTCTTGACCACAAAGACCACTCCAGCTGAACGGCGGTGATGGGATGAACTGCGTGTGCCCTTCTTATTGTCGACGCCGAGGCCTCCGACAACCCGACGTATTTCACTTTTCCTTCTTGGACTAACTTCTTGATCTCACCCATCTACATGCATACGGAAGTCAAGAAGGTAGACCAGTCAATACCTACAAGCCCTCAATCTGTATAAAATGAAACGAAGTTGAACAAGTAGTGCTACGTAGTACTTCCTTGGTCTGAAAAAACTTACTCCAAGTTTGTTTTTCAAATGGATGTATATAGCACTAATTTGATGTTAGATATATCCATTTGAGGGACAAATTTTTTTGGACAGACTGAGTACGTAGTACTGACTGTGATCTCCACGGGGACATTCTTGTCGATGCGGTGCTGGTAGTAGAGGTCGATGCAGTCGACGCCGAGCCGGGCGAGGCTGCCCTCGCACGCCGCCCGCACGTAGGCCGGGTCGCCGTGGACCTCCCAGGTGGCCGTGATGCCAAATTTCGTGGCCAATTGGACCTGCTCCCTCACCCCTCCCTGCAGCGCCTGCTTTATTGCACGGAGAACTCTGGCCGGTCAGACATCCGCGTGCGAATGGCAACTAGCGAGGAGCCAAGGAACACGTCGGGTGGCTGTAGTAAGGAGGTAGCCTACCTTGCCGAGTAAGAGCTCGTTGGTGTGGGGGCCGTAGATGTCGGAGGTGTCGAGGAAGGTGACGCCGGCGGCGACGGCGTGGCGGAGGAGCGCGATCATGTCCTGGTCGGGCTTGCGCTCGCCGTAGGCCGCGGACATGCCCATGCAGCCGAGGCCCTGCGCCGAGCCCTCCAGCCCCTGCGAGCCCAGCTTCATGCGCGGCACAACCACCGGAGCAGCAGCCATGTCGTTCGTGCTGTGATGAACTGATGATTGGTGGATGAGTAAGTAGGTCTGGAGCTTGCAGTGCAATGCTGGGGTGCAATTTATAGTGCGGTGGAGGGCGTCATGGAGTAGGTCACCAGGCTGTGGGTTTGAATGAGCTGCCAAACCAGAGCAGAGCGTCACCGCGTACGTAATGTGCCCAAAATTAGTTTACCCAGTGATGCGTGACCATTTTTTTGTCAAACAATTCAGTCCAGACAAATATTTTTAGGTAAAGTAGTCCAAAGGCTGCGGCATCTTGTGATAGCACTCATTCGGATAACATCCGGTCAAAGTCAAGATACCACCTATTATTAAATTTTTTACGACCTAAAAATAGTTTTATTCCATTATAATAGGGTTCCAGTCGATAGGCCCGAGCCGTTGAATTGTTCTACTTCAATCCAACGGTTGGCTCATCTTGTTTTTTCTCCGGCTGTTTCTCTCCTCACACACAAAAAAAACAGACACGTCGTGTCACATGAGGCCCCGGTGAGCCCTCGCAGGGGGCACCATAGTCAACCGTGGTGTCCCTATCTCGAACTTGGTTACCGTCAATCCTAGCGGCAGTCAAAATAAAAAGTTCTCCCACTCAAACTAGTGAACCCTCATCATCGCCTGCACAAGCGACACCGTCCTGGATTGGCCTTGCCACAGATGTCGCCGCATGACGCCGCACCCCCATCTCGACCTCGGAGATGTGCGTTGTATGTCTCTAGAAATTGAATGAGGAATAGCAAATCCAGGAAAAAAAATTAAGCCACGATCAGGGGTGGAGCTGGAGCTCATGCTACCCCAATGCACCACTTAACTATGGCATAATATTATCAAATAAAAATACATTAAATAAAGGTGTGTTTCACAAATTGTAACATGGATTACCTAACATAATAGAAATCGATTTATGAAAACAAAATGCAACAATCAAACTACTTAATATAATGCTACAAGAAAAGGACATAATTACTTGAAAAGAAGTCTTGCACTCCCAAATTCCAAAACACATCATCAGGCATTAAGGTTCAATAACCTACAAGATAAAAAAATAGAATTTAATTTTAAAATAGAACATAGTAAAATGCCCAAATCAAAGTACTTAAATTTGCTAGAATTTTAAATTTTACCTTTAGTATATTCTCTTCCTCCGAGCCTTGAAATAGTGACCCACTTGATCATTGGTGACTTTTTTTCATTTCTTCTTTCTTCACATAACAAATAACATCATCATTGAAGATATCATCATTGAGGCGATTGCGCAAGTAAGTTTTGACCTATTTCAGTACTGAAAGCACCTCTCAACTGTAGCAATAGCAAAATAGGCAACACAATCACTAGTTTCAACAACCGATAAAACAAAGGATACATAAAATGCCTCCTTATTTGCACCATATTTTTTAAAGCTCGGTGATTGTTGCTATGCTGGAAAAGCTATCATCTTTGTGCACATCAGCAATAGAGCCGTAGATCCCGATCAAGATGCCTAAAATCCCCAAAATCAAAATCTTGAGGGTATAGTTTAGCCAGAATCATAAGATTTCCCAAATTGAAACCACGAAATGAGTCTCGTGGACTCAAAGACGCTGACCAAAAAAGCATTAGGGGATGTCTCACTGAACCTACTATCAAGCTCCTGAACTAGCCAATCAAAAACATCATTGAAGCAATCAACTTGATAATGATATTTGTTGGTAATTCTGGTTACCTGCCTTCTCTTTTTTTTTGGATTAACATATGCTTCTTCCATGTCCAACTCTCCAGTACCATGTTTCTCGCAAAACACATGAACTTCACTTAGCATAGATTCCCATCCATCTTCTCTAAGTTCATTCAAAACAATTCTTGTTGACTTGACACATTTCATGGCATTTACTACATCTTGATCTTGTCGTTTCAATGCTAATGACAATGTGTTGGTAGTAGTGAGGATTATTGTCAACATGAGATGCAAATAGAAGCCAAAGTCAAAACATTGAAAATACACTAGAAGACCATTTGCTTGGTCTCTATTTGTTTGAGTGGTGTCTTCTTCTTCGACAATTTCAAGAACTTTAATAATCGGCTCGAACAATGGCAACCAAACTCTTAAGTGTTTTAGCATGAGAACCCCAATGAGTGTCCCCGGGTCTTTGTAGGCGTTGCTCTTGATTCAAACATGTTCCCGTTGTAAGTTGCCTGCACCCTAAAGCCTTGCTCATTTTCCTCAATATTTACATCTCTAATCACATCCCTTTGCTTGGCAGAACGAACCAAAACATTTAACATGGTAGAAATCATACTGAAGAAATTACTAACCCCTTTTTGCTTTCTTACAACAACCAGAACAACTAAGTAAACTTGGTGAGCAAAGCAATGAGCATAATAAGTTGTGCTACTTTCTCTCATCATCAATGATTTGAAACCACTGAACTCACCTCGCATGTTGCTAGCACCATCATACCCTTGTGTTGGAAATATGCCCTAGAGGCAATAATAAAATGGTTATTATTATATTTCCTTGTTCATGGTAATTGTCTATTGTTCATGCTATAACTGCATTAACTGGAAACTATAATACATGTGTGAATACATAGACCACAACATGTCCCTAGTAAGCCTCTAGTGGACTAGCTCGTTGATCAATGGATGGTTATGGTTTCCTGACCATGGACATTGGATGTCGTTGATAACGGGATCACATCATTAGGAGAATGATGTGATGGACAAGACCCAATCCTAAGCATAGCACAAGATCGTGTAGTTCGTTCGCTAGAGCTTTTCTAATGTCAAGTATCATCTCCTTAGACCATGAGATTGTGCAACTCCTGGATACCATAGGAATGCTTTGGGTGTATCAAACGTCACAACGTAACTGGGTGACTATAAAAGTGCACTACAGGTATCTCCGAAAGTGTCTGTTGGGTTGGCATGAATCAAGACTGGGATTTGTCACTCCGTATGACGGAGAGGTATCTCTGGGCCCACTCGGTAATGCATCATCATAATGAGCTCAGTTTGACTAAGGAGTTAGTCATGGGATCATGCATTATGGAAAGAGTAAAGAGACTTGCCGGTAACGAGATTGAACAAGGTATAGGGATACCGACGATCGAATCTCGGGCAAGTAACATACCGATAGACAAAGGGAATTATATACGGGATTGATTGAATCCCCGATATCGTGGTTCATCCAATGAGATCATCATGGAACATGTGGGAGCCAATATGGGTATCCAGATCCCTCTATTGGTTATTGGCGGGATAGGTGTATCAATCATGTCTGCATAGTTCCCGAACCCGTAGGGTCAACACACTAAAGGTTCGGTGACGCTGGAGTTGTAATGGGAATAGTATGTGGTTACCGATGGTAGTTCGGAGTCCCGGATGAGATCCCGAACATCACGAGGAGTTCTGAAATGGTCCGGAGGTGAAGATTGATATATTGGATGAAGGATATTGGAGTCCGAAAGTGTTCCGGGGGTACCAGGCTATGGTCAGCATGACCGAAAGGTGTTTCGGAGGCCCCGGCAAGTCTTGCAGGGCCTCATGGGCCAAGGGGAGGGGGCAAACCAGCCCACTAAGGGGTTGTGCGCCCCCCACACCCTTTCCCATGTTACATGGGGAGGTAGGGCGCCTCCACCTGGCTTGGGAGGCAAGCCTCCACCTGCTTGGCTTGGGGGGCAAGTCTCCCTAGGGTTTCCCTAGGGAGATCCAATCTGTCCTAGCCACCGCCCCCTAGGGGAAACCCTAGGGCGCTTCCCCCTTCTCCCCTTCCCCCTATATATAGTGAGGGGTGGGAGGGCAGCCGCACCCTTCCCCTGGCGCAGCCCTCTCCCCCTCTCCAACTCCTCCTCCTCTTCCGCAGTGCTTGGTGAAGCCCTGCCGGAGAACCACGAGCTCCACCACCACCACGTCGTCGTGCTACTGGAGTTCTCCCTCAACTTATCCTCTCCCCTTGTTGGATCAAGAAGGAGGAGACGACCACGGGTTGTACGTGTGTTGAACGCGGAGGCGCCGTCCGTTCGGCGCTTGATCGGATCTTCCGCGATTTGAATCGCCGCGAGTACGACTCCATCAACCGCGTTCTTGTAACACTTCCGCTTAGCGATCTTCAAGGGTATGAAGATGCACTCCTTCTCTCTCTCGTTGCTAGCATCTCCTAGATTGATCTTGGTGACACGTAGGAGAATTTTAAATTGTTACTATGTTCCCCAACAGTGGTATCAGAGCTAGGTGTATGCGTAGATTCTATGCACGAGTAGAACACAAAGTAGTTGTGGGCGATGATTTGTTCAATTTGCTTAACGTTACTATTCTTATCTTGATTCGGCGGAATTGTGGGATGAAGCGGCCCGGACCGACCTTACACGTAAGCTTACATGAGACTGGTTCCACTGACAGACATGCACTTGATGCATAAGGTGGCTAGCGAGTGTTTGTCTCTCCCACTTTAGTAGAATCGGATTCGATGAAGAGGGTCCTTATGAATGGTAAATAGCAATTGGCATATCACCGTTGTGGCTTTTGCGTAGGTAAGAAACGTTCTTGCTAGAAACCCATAGCAGCCACGTAAAACATGCAACAACAGTTAGAGGACGTCTAACTTGTTTTTGCAGGGTATGTTATGTGATGTGATATGGCCAAAAGGATGTGATGAATTATATATATGTGATGTATGAGATTGATCATGTTCTTGTAATAGGATTCACGACTTGCATGTCGATGAGTATGACAACCGGCAGGAGCCATAGGAGTTGTCTTAATTTATTGTATGACCTGCGTGTCAATGAAAAACGCCATGTAATTACTTTACTTTATTGCTAACCGTTAGCCATAGTAGTAGAAGTAATAGTTGGCGAGACAACTTCATGAAGACACGATGATGGAGATCATGGTGTCATGTCGGTGACGAAGGTGATCATATCGCGCCTCGAAGATGGAGATGAAAGGCGCAAGATGATATTGGCCATATCATGTCACTTTATGATTTGCATGTGATGTTTGTCATGTTTACATCTTATTTCCTTAGAACGATGGTAGCATAAATAAGATGATCCCCCGCTAAAATTTCAAGAAAGTGTTCCTCCTAACTGTGCACCATTACGAAGGTTCGTTGTTTCGAAGCACCACGTGATGATCGGGTGTGATAGATTCTAACGTTCGCATACAACAGGTGTAAGCCAGATTTACACATGCGAAACACTTAGGTTGACTTGACGAGCCTAGCATGTGCAGACATGGCCTCGGAACATAAGAGACCGAAAGGTTGAACATGAGTCGTATAGTAGATGCGATCAACATGGAGATGTTCACCGTTGATGACTAGTCCGTTTCATGTGATGATCGGACACGACCTAGTCGATTCGGATCATGTATCACTTAGATGACTAGAGGAATGTCTATCTGAGTGGGAGTTCATTGAATAATTTGATTAGATGAACTTAATTATCATGAACATAGTCTAAATTGTCTTTGCAAATTATGTTGTGGATTAATCGCTCGCGCTTTAGCTCCCTGTTTTAATACGTTCCTAGAGAAAGACTAAGTTGAAAGATATTGTAAGCAATTGTGCGGACTAGGGCCGTAGTCTGAGGATTGTCCTCACTGCTACACAAAAGGCTTATGTCCTTGATGCACCGCTCAGTGTGCCAACCCCTCTGGCGTCGTCTGTGGATGTTGTGAACATCTGGCAGACACCTTCTGATGACTACCTGATAGTTTAGTGCGCCATGCTTTACGGCTTAGAGTCGGGGCTCCAAAAGCGTTTTGAACACCATGGAACATTTGAGATGTTCCAAGAGCCAAAATTGGTATCTCAGGCTCATGCCCGTGATGAGAGGTTTGAGACCTCTAATAAGATCTTTGCCTACAAGATGGAGGAGAATAGCTCAGTCAGTGAGCATGTGCTCAGAATGTCTGGGTACTTCAATCACTTGAATCAAGTGGGAGTTAATCTTCTAGATAAGATAGTGGTTGACAAAAGTTCTCCAGTCACTATCACCAAGCTGCTAGAGTTTCGTGATGAACTATAACATGCAAGGGAAGTTGATCCCGGAGCTGTTCGTCGTGCTTAAGGTCATAAAGGTAGAAATCTAGAAGGAGCATCAAGTGTTGATGGTTAACAAGACCACTGGTTTCAAAGAAGGCAAGGGCAAGAAGGGAAACTTCATGAATGGCAAGCCAGTTGCCGCTCCGGTGAAGAAACCCAAGAACCCAAACCCGAGACGAAGTGCTTCTATTAGGGGAACGGTCACTGGTATCGGAACTGCCTCAAATACTTGGTAGATAAGAAGGCTGGCAACTTCAACAAAAGTATATTTGATATATGTGTTATTGATGTGTACCTTACTAGTACTCCTAGTAGCACCTGGGTATTAGATACCAGTTCAATTGCTAATATTGGTAACTCGAAACAAAAGCTATGGAATAAACGGAGACTAGCTAAGGGCGAGGTGACGATGTGTATTGGAAGTGTTTCCAAGGATGATATGATCACCATCGCACGCTCCCTCTACCTTCGTGATTAGTGTTGAACCCAGATAAATGTTGTTTGCATTGGTGTTTGTATTGAGCGTGAACATGATTAGATCATGTTTATTGCAATACGGTTATTCATTTAAGTCAGAGAATAATGGTTATTCTGTTTATATGAATAATACCTTCTATGGTCATGCACCCAATGTGAATGGTTTATTGAATCTCGATCATAGTGATACACATGTTCATAACATTGATGCCAAAAGATGTAGAGTTGATAATGATAGTACCACTTTCTTGTGGCACTGCCGCTTAGGTCATATTGGTGTAAAGCGCATGAAGAACCTCCATGCCGATGGACTTTTGAAGTCACTTGATTTTGAATCACTTGACACATGCGAACCATGCCTCATTGGCAAGATGACTAAAACCCCATTTTCGGAACGGGCAAGTGACTTGTTGGAAATCACACATGCTGATGTGTGCGGTCCGATGAGTGTTGACGCATGCGGTGGATATCGTTATTTTCTCACCTTCACCAATGTATTGAGTAGATATGGGTATATTTACTTAATGAAACATAAGTCTGAACCGTTTGAAAAGTTCAAGCAATTTCAGAGTGAATTTGAGAATCATCATAACAAGAAGATCAAGTTCCTACGATCTGATCAAGGGGAGAGTATTTGAGTTATGAATTTGGCAATCACTAAAGACAAGGTGGAATCGTTTCACAGTTGACGCCACCTGAAACACCATAGCGTAATGGTGTGCCCGAACATCGTAATCAGACCCTATTGGATATGGTGCGATATATGATGTCTCTTACCCATCTACCACTATCATTTTGGGGTTATGCATTAGAGACAATTACATTCACTTTAAATAGGGCACCATCTAAGTCCATGGAGACGACACCGTATGAACTATGGTTTGGCAACAAACCTAAGTTGTTGTTTCTTAAGGTTTGGGGCTACAATGCTTATGTCGATAGTCTTCGGCCAGAAAAGCTTGAACCCAAAGCGGAAAACTGTGTCTTCATAGAATACCCAAACAAGACGATTGGGTATACCTTCTATCTCAGATCTGAGGGCAAAATGTTTGTCGCTAGGAACATGTCCTTTCTCGAGAAAAAAGTTTCTCTCGAAAGAATTGAGTGGGAGGAAGATAGAACTTGATGAGGTTGTTGAACCTTCACTTCAACCAGAGCATAGCACATCACAGAAAGATGTTTCTGTGGCACCTACGTCAGTTGAAGAGAAAGCTAATGATGATGATCATGAATCTTCAGATCAAATTACTATCGAACCTCGTAGGTCGAAAAGGGTGTGTACAACTTCTGAGTGGTAACCTTGTCTTAAAGATCATGTTGTTGGACAACGATGAACCTATGAGCTATGAAGAAGCGATGGTGGGCCCGGATTCCAACAAATGGCTGGAAGCCATGAAATCCGAGAAAGGATCCATGTATGAGAACAAAGTATGGACTTTGGTGGACTTGCCCGATGATCGGCAAGCCATTGAAAAAAATGGATCTTTAAGAAGAAGACAGGCGCTGATGGTAATGTCACCATTTGTGAAGCTCGACTTGTCTCAAAGAAGTTTCCGACAAGTTCAAGGAGTTGACTATGATGAGACTCTCTCAATCATAGCGATTCTAAAGTTTGTTAGAATTATGTTAGTAGTTGCTGCATTTTCATTTACGAAATCATGCAGATGGATGTCAAAACAAAGTTTCCTTGACGGTTTCCATGAGGAAAGGTTGTAAGTGATACAACCAGAAGGTTTTGTCGATCCTGAGGATGCTAAAAGGTATGCAAACTCTAGCGATCCTTCTAAGGACCAGAGCAAGCATCTCGGAGTTGGAACATACGCTTTGATGAGGTGATCAAAGCATTTGGGTTTATACAAAGTTTGCAAGAAACTTGTATTTGCAAGAAAGTGAGTGGGAGCACTACAACATTTTGATAAGTATATGTGGATGACATATTGTTGATCGGAAATGATGTAGAATTTCTGGAAAGCATAAAGGGTTGTTTTAATGGAGTTTTTCAAAGGAAGACCTTACATGTTGGGTATCAAGATCTATAGAGATAGATCAAGACGCCTGATAAGACTTTCACAGAGCACATACCTTGACATGATCTTGAAGGAGTTCAAGATGGATCAGTCAAAGAAGGAGTTCTTGCCTGAGTTGTAAGGTGTGAAGTTAAGACTTGAAGCTCGATGAGGGAGTCCTGGATTAGGGGGTCTCTGGACAGCCGGACTATATCCTTTGGCCGGACTGTTGGACTATGAAGATACAAGATTGAAGACTTCGTCCCGTGTCCGGATGGGACTCTCCTTGGCGTGGAAGGCAAGCTAGGCAATACGGATATGTAGATCTCCTCCCTTGTAACTGACTCTATGTAACTCTAGCCCCCTCCGGTGTCTATATAAACCGGAGGGTTTAGTCCGTAGGACAACATACAATCAGACCATAGGCTAGCTTCTAGGATTTAGCCTCTACGATCTCATGGTAGATCAACTCTTGTAATACTCATATCATCAAGAACAATCAAGCAGGACATAGGGTATTATCTCCTTCAAGAGGGCCCGAACCTGGGTAAACATCGTGTCCCCTGCCTCCTGTTACCATCCGCATTAGACGCCCAGTTCGGGACCCCCTACCCGAGATCCACCGGTTTTGACACCGACATTGGTGCTTTCATTGAGAGTTCAACTATGTCATCACCATAAGGCTTGATGGCTCCTTCGATCATCGGTAGCGATGTGGTCCAGGGTGAGGTTTTCCTCCTCGGACAGATCTTTGTATTCGGCGGCTTTGCACTGCGGGCCAATTCGCTTGGCCATCTGGAGCAGATCGAGAGCTACGCCCCTCACCATCAGGCCAGGTTCAGAAACTTAAACTACACTGCCTACATCCGCGGAGACTTGATCTTCGACGGATTCGAGCCCGTGTCAGGTGCGCCGCACAGTCACAACGAGCACGACGTAACTCTGCCGTCAGACAGTGTTCGGGAGATCGCATCTGCAACTACTCCGGCCGTCAATTCGGAGCAAATCGCGCCATCCGAGAGCGGAGGGATAGACCCCGCCATGGAGGCCGCACTCTCATGGCGATAGAGTCGGATACTGACTTCATCCCTTACGAGAGGCGTGTCGCCGAACCACTGGATTCACCTCCGGCCACGGACTCCGAGCCGCTTACATCCGTGCCCGTCGAATTCGACTGGGCGCCGATCATGGAGTTCACCTCCGCGGATATCTTTCAGCACTCGCCCTTTGGCGATGTGTTAAATTCATTGAGGTCTCTCTCCCTGTCAGGAGAACCTTGGCCGAACTATGTACGGCTAGAATGGGATGCGGACGACAAAGAAATTCACTGCCCACCCACCACCCACTTAGTAGCCACTGTCGATGATTTAACCGACATGCTCGACTTCGACTCCGAAGACATCGATGGTATGGACGACGATGCAGGAGACAAGCAGGAACCACCGCCCATAGGGTGCTGGACCGCTACCTCATCATATGACATATATATGGTGGACATCCCTAAAGAAGGCAATGGCGACGAGACAGCGGAGGATGACCCCTCCAAGAAGCAACCCAAGCGCCGACGTCAGTGGCGCCACTCTAAGTCCCACCACGGCAAAAGTAGTGATACCGGCATAGGAGATAATAACACTCCGGATAGTGCCAAAGACAACCACAATCCCCTCCAGCACGATGTAGAGCCGGAGGATGAACAAGCCAGCCCTCCAGAGCAGGCAGCAGATGGAGAACTGGAGGAGGACAATTACATGCCTCTCTCCGAAGACGAGGCGAGCCTCGGCGACGAAGAATTTAACGTGCCTGAGGACCCCGTAGAACAGGAGCGCTTAAAGCGCCGGCTTATGGCCACAGCAAATAGCCTGAAGAAAAAGCAACAACAGCTTCAAGCTGATCAAGACTTGCTAGCAGACAGATGGACCG
Organism: Triticum urartu; assembly: GCF_003073215.2. Lineage (NCBI taxonomy): Eukaryota > Viridiplantae > Streptophyta > Magnoliopsida > Poales > Poaceae > Triticum > Triticum urartu. The sequence continues at coordinate 557,636,845 of NC_053023.1, forward strand.
AAGTCCTTGCAGCCGAGGAATATGAACTCGAGCGCCCCTCCAAGAGTTACCCAAAACGCAGGTTGCTACCTCACCTCAAGGAGGAAGCATTGAAACCTCATTCACCAGTGTACGATGCTGCTGACCGGCCACTGCGTGGCAGAGCCAGAGAGGCGTTTCAGCCTAAAGTTCAGCCTGCACCCCGCCGCCACTCAATCAAAAATACCAAGGCCCGGGGTGTAATGCCCCGAGACCGATGTGCCAGGTGTCTTCCAGTTATTCGCTGTTGTTGCCTTTCCATTGCTTGCATGTCATGCATTGCATATCATGTCATCATGTGCATTTCATTTGCATACATGTTCGTCTCATGCATCCGAGCATTTTCCCCGTTGTCCGTTTTGCAATCTGGCGCTCCTATGTCACCCGGTGTCCCTTTCTACCTCTTTTCATGTGCGGGTGTTAAACATTTTCGGATTGGACCGAGACTTGTCATGCGGCCTTGGTTTACTACCGGTAGACCGCTTGTCAAGTTTCATGCCATTTGGACTTCGTTTGATAATCCAACGGTTAACCGAGGGACCGAAAAGGCCTCGTGTGTGTTGCAGCCCAACACCCCTCCAAATTGGCCCAAAACCCACCTAAACCTCCTCCATCTTCTCGGTCGTTCGATCACGATCGTGTGGCTGAAAACCGCACCTCATTTGGACTCTCCTAGCTCCCTCTACCTATATATATGTGGCTCTCCCCGAATTTCCGCGCAGTCCAAACCCTAGCCTTCCTCTACCTTGCGCCCGGACAAAAACCCCCGCGCCGCCCTCCTCAGCGAATCCGGCGCCGCCACCTCACCGCCCTCTCTCTCCTCTCCCGCGCGGGCCTGGGAGACCCAGATCCGGCCCGCCCGGGCCCGGATCCCGCGCCGTCGCCCGAGCGCCTTCCCTGCGCACCGTCTCCAACCACCGCCCCACCGTCCGTTCGCCGGCGCCGCCGCGCCACCATCGCCGGCCTCCTCTGCCAGGCTAGCCTCGCCCCGCTCCTCTCTTTCCCATGTCCCTCTCTTCCTCGAGCTCCCTCTCTCTCTGTTAATCGCCGCTGCGCCGTGCAGCTCGACACCGCCGCCGTTCGTCGTCGGAATGGAGTCCTCTCGCCGGATCCGTCGTCTGTCGTCGATCCCAGTCTCCCCACCGTCCTCGAGCGTCCCCGCCGGAGATCCACGGTGCGCCACCGCTGCCACACCTCCGCACCCGATCGGATCGGGGGAGGACGAGGACACAGCCCCCGTTGACCCTCGCTGTGGGCCCCGCATCCAGGCCCAGCTGGCCTGCCCCTCCCGACCTGCCTCACCTCCTCCACTTTCTGGGCCAGGCCCGCTAGGTGAGCACCCGCCTAAACTTCGCCCCGAGCGTCTTTTAGTGAACCCGCGCTCATGTGATTTTGACTAAGTCCCGGATCTGCATATTTTTTTGCATATGTTCATCATGTCATAACTTCCTCATCGTAGCTCCAATTCGTGCGTGCAGCATATCAAAATGTTCGTCTCGGCAAGTACATCATTTCATCTCATTGCATCATTTTCATTTGAGCTCATCTTGATGCCCGAAATGTCGTTGGAAGAGGGCTATGTGATGAATTTGTCAGATCTGTTTCAGCAAATGGCCTTTTGTCATTTTTGCCATGTTTAATGTGTGCATGCTATGATCCTGAGCTCTACATGTGTTTTGTAATATGCCATGCCATCTTTACAGGGGTGTATGCCATGCATTTTTTTGATCTTTGTGGTGTCCAGCACAAGCATGCAAAGTAGCTTACTCAATGATGCTGATTTCAGGGACTTAGAATTTCACCAAGTCCTTGTCCTGTTTTTACTTTTATGCCATATGTTCATGTTGTTTCCTAGTGATCCGTGCCTCTTTTAAGGATGATCAGTAAGGATGTTTTGTTAATATTGTGGTGATCTATCCACCCATGTCTTTGTTTGCAATTATGGAGCAACCTAACTTGAGTCAATCGAGCTCTACTTTTGCTATAAAATGTTCCTCGCAGATTGTTAACATGTTTAGCGATTTTGCCAAGGTTGTTGTTGTTGATCCGTGCATGCTATGATGTTGTTCTTTCCATGTCTAGCTTCTATGCCATGTCTTCTGCATGGGTGTATGCTTAGATTGTCATGCCATGCTCTGTAGTGAGTGCATCGATCTTGTAAACATGCCTGCTCGTTAACTGTTTTGCATGCTCCAGTTTTTCACTAAGTCTGGATCTGTTTATGTTTTTGCCATGTTCACATGGTTGCAATTATATTTTCTGATCCCTTTTGGCTCATGGTCACTAAGGGACTTCTGTTATATGCTTAGAGTAGCTTCATGCCATGCCTTGCTTTGCCATGATATGTTCCTATAGCATGTAGTTTTCATGCCCTAAAGTTTGCTTCCTGATGATAAATTCTTGATATCCTGTTAATTTCACAAAGTCTGAAACCTGTTATCTTTTGCACTTTTGCCATGCTTGTTTGAACCTGCTATTGGGTGAATTAGCCATAGCTAAGTGTTCATCTTTTGTTAAGCATCATGAGTGGATCCCTGCCATGTATTTTGTTGCCATGTTTGAGTGTTGTAGCATATTTATCTTGATGCATTTAGATGGCTACTTGCTATTTATCGCGGACCGGTGCCATGTTTGTTTTGCTTGTTATTTCCAAACCGTGCATCCGATTCCGGTAATCTTTATATCGAATTCAACCGAACTCAACTCCACTTTCCAGTGGCACTCTTGGATTTCCAAGTTGAGGCCAGGTTCAATCATTCCTTTCCAATCATGCATATGCATCACATACCGCATCCCGCATATCATACCATGTTCGTGTGTGGTTTGTTTACTATGTTGTGTGCTTCTTTCCGGTGTTGCTTCTTCGGGTTGGTTCCGATAACGTCGCGTTTGTGAGGACCTGTTCAACTACGTCTGTTTGTCTTCTTCATGGGCTCGTTCTTCTTCCTTGCGGGATTTCAGGCAAGATGACCATACCCTCGAAATCACTTCTATCTTTGCTTGCTAGTTGCTCGCTCTTTTGCTATGCCTAGGCTACGATACCTACCACTTGCTTACCATGCCTCCCATATTGTTAAGCCAAGCCTCTAACCCACCTTGTCCTAGCAAACCGTTGTTTCGCTATGTTACCGCTTTGCTCAGCCCCTCTTATAGCGTTGTTAGTTGCAGGTGAAGATTGGAGCTTGTTCCATGTTGGAACATGGATATTTGTTGGGATATCACAATATCTCTTATTTCATTAATGCATCTATATACATGGTAAAGGGTGGAAGGCTCGGCCTTATGCCTGGTGTTTTGTTCCACTCTTGCCGCCCTAGTTTCAATCATATCGGTGTTATGTTCCCGGATTTTGCGTTCCTCACGCGGTTGGGTTATAATGGGAACCCCTTGACAGTTCGCCTTGAATAAAACTCCTCCAGCAATGCCCAACATTGGTTTTACCATTCGCCACCTAGCCTTTTTTCCCTTGAGTCAGCCGGCTCAAGGGTCATCTTTATTTTAACCCCCCTGGGCCAGTGCTCCTCTGAGTGTTGGTCCGACCGAGTAGACTGCGGGGCCACCTCGGGGCAACCTAAGGGTTGGTCTTACTCGTAGGATGTCTCATCTGAGTGTGCCCTGAGAACGAGATATGTGCAGCTCCTATCGGGATTTGTCGGCACATTCGGGCGGTGTTGCTGGACTTGTGTTACCATTGTCGAGGATGTCTTCTAACCGGGATGCCGAGCCTGATCGGATTGTCTTGGGAGAAGGAATATCCTTCATTGACCATGAGAGCTTGTGATGGGCTAAGTTGGGACACCCCTACAGGGATTTGAACTTTCGAAAGCCGTGCCCGCGGTTATGGGCAGATGGGAATTTGTTAATGTCTGGTTGTAGAAAACCTGAAGTTTATCTTAATTAAAATACACCAACCGCGTGCGTAACCGTGATGGTCTCTTCTCGGCGGAGTCCGGGAAGTGAACATGGTGTTGGGGTAATGCTTGACGTAGGTTGCTCTAGGATCACTTCTTGATCGTAGTTTCTTGATCGTGCTTTGCCTCCTCTTCTCGCTCTCATTTGCGTATGTTAGCCACCATATATGCTAGTCGCTTGCTGCTGCTCCATCTCATACCTTTTACCCTACCCATAAGCTTAAATAGTCTTGATCGCGAGGGTGCGAGATTGCTGAGTCCCCATGACTCACAGATACTTCCAAAACTAGTTTGCAGGTGCCGATGTTACCGAGCAGGTGACGCAACCAAGCTCAAGGAGGAGCTCGATGAAGATCTTCCCCTTTGTGTTGTTTCGTTCTAGTCGATCAGTAGTGGAGCCCAGTTGGGACGATCGGGGATCTGTGTAGCATTTGGGGTAGTCTTCTTTATTTTGGTTCCGTAGTCGGACCTTGATTGTATGTGATTGATGTAATGCTTTAATTCATGTAATTGTGTGAAGTGGCGATTGTAAGCCAACTATGTATCTCTTTCCCTTATGTATTACATGGGTTGTGTGAAGATTACCTCACTTGCGGCATTGCTTTCAATGCGGTTATGCCTCTAAGTCGTGCTTCGACACGTGGGAGATATAGCCGCATCGAGGGTGTTACAAGTTGGTATCAGAGCCTTCCCCGACCTTAGGAGCCCCCTATTTGATCGAATCGCTGGCGTTGATGAGTCTAGAAAAATGTTTTGAGTCATTTAGAATTATATATCGGAGAGTTAGGAATTCCTTTTACTCCTCAGTCCCTTCGTCGCTCTGGTGAGGCATCCTGACGTAGAGTTTTGACTCTTCTCTTCTCAAATTTCACTAAAAAAATTAGGATCACGCGGGTATCTTGGAATCGTTCCGATGGTTTTGTGACGAGAACATTGTTCTCGGTGCCTCCTAACATTTAGGGGTTGTGGCAGTGTCCCGGGGAGTTGAGCTCTGAGGTGTTGTCGTCACAATTTTATCGTTGCAGTTCTGGAATACCTGAGTTTAGTTTCGCCGACATCGAAAATCTATTTTATGCAGTTGTTGGTGAGATAACCTCGATGCCACCCAGTACTGGGGCGGGAGTTCGGGAGTATTGCCATAACTTGTATAATGGATGCTTTTCGAAGGTTGAGGTAGAAGATTTCCGAAGGTTTCTTGGTTATGTGTTGAAGGATGGATACAGCTGGATGTAGGATTTGCTAGTTTTGGGTGAGATATTATGCTTCCCCTGTATCCCCAACACCTGATTGCATAACCGGAAATTTATTGGGAGTTTATAAGTGGGAATTCAAGTAGCTCTTAGGATATATTTCCGACAGATGTATGATATGAAATTGGCGTTCGACGTCTAGTGGTCCGCCTATTCACGGTCGGTTTTATAGTGGTCTCGTTGTGTCTTAAAGAGTCCTTGGCTATGCCGACTCGGGGACGCTTCGTATGTCATGTGCACTGCCTTGTACATGATGGTACTGTACGATCGAGCCCGTGTAGGCCCCACCACGAAAACTTCGGACGAAATCTCTATCATATGTTTGTTCCGGCTTATTCTGCAAGCCAATCTTTTGTTTTGCCTTGAGTCGTGGTATTCGAGTTTGCTTTGAAGTCAAATGTGGATTCCATCCCTTGTCTAAGCGGTGTTCTCATATTTCTATGTGAATACCAACCCTTCTCCATCATCGAGTTCGTCATGTTAATCCTTGTCAACCGGTGTGCTTCTATTCAAGTGGATCCGTTCAACATCCGCAATATCAACTCAAGTCTTCTCAATGTTGTTTGTTTCATCCATCTCCAAGTTTCCTTTGTTTTTTTTCCGCCCACCCACCCTTTTCTTCTTCAAGGACTAAGATTTCTTTATCAAGTATCTATCTTACGATTATGAAGTCTCTCCATTTTTTTCTGTCAATGTTCTTACCCGATGTTTCTCATGAAGATTCTAACAGAGCTTCAAGTTCATCATTCTTCTTTCCTTTTTCTTCTCCTGTGGAACCAATTCAAGCTTTGTTGATCATATCCTTTCCTCGTTTCAAATGCCTTCTCATACCGGTGCACCTCATAATAATTCACTTCTCGCTATTCAAATGTTCCGGAGTGCTGAAGATATCTCAGAAGACTCACGGTTACATTCTCGATCCATTCAAGTTATTTCGAGGTTGCTATCTCATTCAATCCATTTAATTCAACCGGTGCATTCTCCTTTTCAAGTATTCATTTCAACGGTGTATCTTTTGAGTGGGCCCTAACCCACAGGTCTTTTCCCAGGATCTTACCTGACTCTTCTTATTTTACCGGAGCTATCTCAAATTCTTTCAAAGTTTGACGTAAAAATGATTCATCATCAGTCATATGTATTTCTCCAAGATCTTTCAAATTATTTTCATCGTTGACTCTACCTCTTCGCTTTTGATTCTTCCGGAGTGTCTCAACAATTCATGGTTGTGCTTCTCATCGTCATTCTCGGATTTTGAAGACCGAATAAGAGTTTGTCTTAAATCTTGCTCCATTCTCTTCAAAATTCATAGTTCTAGCTTGATGCCATCCTCTCATAATTGTTTTCAATTGCGAGAATTGTTTCCACCTATCCGGAGCAATTCAGGAGTCTTTTTAGTTTGATTCTCCGGAGCGCATGATCTCAGAATTATTCATTCCAGCTTTCAGCTCTCGTTCTCCAAATCTCACCGGTGCGTCATTCAAGTATTCTCTTACCAGCTCGTGATCTATTCGTACTCATGTATCTAAATTCTCTCAGGTATCTTCATTCGCTCTCCAATTCTTCCCGGTGAAATGTGCCTTTGCTACTTTCATTTTCAACTCTTACAGTGGTTCGTTCAAGATTTCTATTCCTTCATTATCATATCAATTTATTCGTTGGTTAAATCCTACCGGTGGTCCATTGAGTTTATGCTATATCTTTCTTAATCCTTTGCAACTGGAATAAGTAGTATGCCAAATCCATTGTTTGTCATCAATTTGAATTGGTGAAGGATACGCATAACATAATTCTTATTCTTGCTTCACCCAAATGATGGATTCGTTCCTTCGGAGTTTGTTCACAATAACTAATTCTCGTTGTCAATTGTTCATCTTATCTTTTTTCCCGGAGTTCCAAGTTCTCTCAATTATTTCATCGTGAAGATCCATCTAATCATCGCAAGTTTTCACCTTGTGTTTTCAACTTCTCTTTCCTTCCGTTTGATCATTCTTTTGTTACCGGAGTTCTTCCTGGAGGTTCTACATGATGGTTCATCAAGGATTAAATTCCTTCTCCAAGTTTTCATCGAGATTCTTTACAGAGGAGCACAAGTATTATTCATCTTGCTATCTGGAGTACAATTCTTTCTAACGTATCATTGGAGGTGGTATTATGTCATTCTTGATAATTTGAGTTCATGTTTCATGATTCACATGTTGTTAAGAATGAGGTATTTTAAATCCATCAATATCGTCATCAGAGTTATCTTGGGTTATTTTTCACCTAAAGTCTTCCCTAAGAATTGTTTCTATTTATGGTGCTTATATATGACCCAATTTCTTCATTTATCCTTCCGATGATATAATTGTCTCATCTCCTTGTTGATATCAATCCAATCTATCATTTCCGTTAGTGGCAGAATTTCACCTCATAGCTTTGAGAAGTTTTTCATAAGCCCACTACCAGCTTACTCTTTTCGTTGTTGGTTTTCTAACTACTCCATTCGACTCTTCTCCTAAGGATACCTTTTCAAGCTCTTTTGTGGCAGAAGTTGGCATTTTCTTCTCAACTCTTTCCTTTCCAATGATCAAACTTCTATTATTTTGTTCCGAAGGCATTGTGATGTTGCTCTCTTCTACCCATCTTCTTGTTTTGTCGGGATAGTGTTCTTTTCTTTGCTTATCCATTTAACCGGAGTGTTGTGTCCTTTTGCTCAAGCTCTTTCATTTTATCAAGTCTTTCATTCTTTTTTCAACCAAAGTGCTACCCAAATCAGTTCTTTCTTTTCCTCTTCCTTAACGGAGTGCTTTCAACTTCGTTCATCTCCGTTGTATTCTTCTCTCGAAATGGCTTAACCTCTCAAGGTTCTTTGGTTTCACTCGTTTGTCAAAGAAGCAACTCAGTTTTACCTCTTCTCTTTCTCTTCCGTTTTTCCCTCCGGTGCCATTCTAGATCTCGGGACGAGATCCTCTCGTAGTGGTGGAGTGTTGTAACGCCCCGAGACCGATGTGCCAGGTGTCTTCCAGTTATTCGCTGTTGTTGCCTTGTCATTGCTTGTGTGTCATGCATTGCATATCATGTCATCATGTGCATTTCATTTGCATACATGTCCGTCCCATGCATCCGAGCATTTTCCCCGTTGTCCGTTTTGCAATCTGGCGCTCCTATGTCACCCGGTGTCCCTTTCTACCTATTTTTGTGTGCGGGTGTTAAACGTTTTCGGATTGGACCGAGACTTGTCATGCAGCCTTGGTTTACTACCGGTAGACCGCCTGTCAAGTTTCGTGTCATTTGGACTTCGTTTGATACTCCAACGGTTAACCGAGGGACCAAAAAGGCCTCGTGTGTGTTGCAGCCCAACACCCCTCCAAAGTGGCCCAAAACCCACCTAAACCTCCTCCATCTTCTCGGTCATTCGATCACAATCGCGTGGCCGAAAACCACACCTCATTTGGACTCTCCTAGCTCCCTTTACCTATATATATGTGGCTCTCCCCGAATTTCCGTCAGTCCAAACCCTAGCCTTCCTGTACCTCGGGCACGGACAAAAACCCCCACACCGCCGGACATGTCCGCGCCGCCCTCCTCAGCGAATCCAGCGTTGCCACCTCACCGCGCTCTCTCTCCTCTCCCGCGCGGGCCCGGGAGACCCAGATCCGGCCCGCCCGGGCCCGGATCCCGCGCCGCCGCCCAAGCGCCTTCCCTGCGCACTGCCTCCAACCGCCGTCCCACCGTCCGTTTGCTGGCGCCACCGCGCCACCATCGCCGGCCTCCTCTGCCAAGCTAGCCTCGCCCCGCTCCTCTCTTTCCATGTCGCTCTCTTCCTCGAGCTCCCTCTCTCTCTGCTAATCGCCGCTGCGCCGTGCAGCTCGACACCGCCACCGTTCGTCACCGGAATGGAGTCCTCTCGACGGATCCGTCATCTGCCATCGATCCCAGTCTCCCCACCGTCCTCGAGCGTCCCCGCCGGAGATCCATGGTGCGCCGCCGCCGCCACACCTCGCGCACCCGATCGGATCGGGGGAGGACGAGGACACAGCCCCCGTTGACCCCCGCTGTGGGCCCCGCATCCAGGCCCAGCTGGCCTGCCCCTCCCGACCTGCCTCACCTCCTCCACTTTCTGGGCCAGGCCCGCTAGGTGAGCACCCGCCTAAACTTCGCCCCGAGTGTCTTTTAGTGAACCCGCACTCATGTGATTTTGACTAAGTCCCAGATCTGCATATTTTTTTGCATATGTTCATCATGTCATAACTTCCTCATCATAGCTCTGATTCGTGCGTGTAGCATATCAAAATGTTCGTCTCGACGAGTACATCATTTCATATCATTGCATCATTTTCATTTGAGCTCATCTTGATGCCCGAAATGTCGTTGGAAGAGGGCTATGTGATGAATTTGTCAGATATGTTTTAGCAAATGGCCTTTTCTCTTTTTTTTTCCATGTTTAATATGTGCGTGCTATGATCCTGAGCTCTACATGTGTTTTGTAATATGCCATGCCATCTTTACAGGGATGTATGCCATGCAGTTTTGTGATCTTTGTGGTGTCCAGCACAAGCATGCAAAGTAGCTTACTCAATGATGCTGATTTCAGGGACTTAGAATTTCACGAAGTCCTTGTCCTGTTTTTACTTTTATGCCATATATTCATGTTGTTTCCTAGTGATCCGTGCCTCTTTTGAGGATGATCAGTAAGGATGTTTTGTTAATATTGTGGTGCTCTATCCATCCATGTCTTTGTTTGCAATTATGGAGCAACCTAGCTTGAGTCAACCGAGCTCTACTTTTGCTATAAAATGTTCCTGGCAGATTGTTAACATGTTTAGCGATTTTGCCGAGGTTGTTGTTGTTGATCCGTGCATGATATGATGTTGTTCTTTCCATGTCTAGCTTCTATGCCATGTCTTCTGCATGGGTGTATGCTTAGATTGTCATGCCATGCTTTGTAGTGAGTGCATCGAGCTCGTAAACATGCCTACTCGTTAACTGTTTTGCATGCTCCAATTTTTCACTAAGTCTGGATCTGTTTATGTTTTTGCCATGTTCACATGGTTGCAATTGTATTTTCTGATCCCTTTTGGCTCATGGTCACTAAGGGACTTTTGTTATATGCTTAGAGTAGCTTCATGTCATGCCTTACTTTGCCATGATATGTTCCTGTAGCATGTAGTTTTCATGCCCTAAAGTTTGCTTCCTGATGATAAATTCCTGATATCCTGTTAATTTCACTAAGTGTAAAACCTGTTATCTTTTGCACTTTTGCCATGCTTGTTTGAACCTGCTATTGGGTGAATTAGCCGTAGCTCAATGTTCATCTTTTGTTAAGCATCATGAGTGGATCCCTGCAATGTATTTTTTTGCCATGTTTGAGTTAGTTGCGAGATGATGTATTACAGAACAAGTAAAGAGACCTGCCGGCAACGAGATTGAACTAGGTATTGGAATACCGACGATCGAATCTCGGGCAAGTAACATACCGATGACAAAGGGAACGACGTATGTTGTTATGCGGTCTGACCGATAAAGTTCTTCGTAGAATATGTAGGAGCCAATATGGGCATCCAGGTCCCGCTATTGGTTATTGACTGGAGACATGTCTCGGTCATGTCTACATTGTTCTCGAACCCGTAGGGTCCGCACGCTTAAGGTTACGATGACAGTTATATTATGAGTTTATGCATTTTGATGTACCGAAGGTTGTTCGGAGTCCCGGATGTGATCACGGACATGACGAGGAGTCTCGAAATGGTCGAGACATAAAGATTGATATATTGGAAGCCTATGTTTGGATATCGGAAGTGTTCCGGGTGAAATCGGGATTTTACCAGAGTACCGGGAGGTTACCGGAACCCCCCGGGAGCTAAATGGGCCATGATGGGCCTTAGTGGAAAAGAGAAGAGGCAGCCCTACATGGGTCGCGCGCCCCTCCCCTCCCTTGGTCTGAATAGGACAAGGAGAGGGGGCCGGCCCCTCTCTCTCTTTTTCCCCCTCCGCGAATCCTATTCCAACTAGGATTGGGGGGAATCCTACTCCCAGAGGGAGTAGGACTCTCCTGGCGCGCCCTCCTTGGCCGGCCAGCCTCCCCCCTTTAGTCCTTTATATACTGAGGCAGAGGCACCCTAGAACAGACAAGTTGATCCCCGTGATCTATTCCTTAGCCGTGTGCGGCGCCCCCAGCCACCATAGTCCTCGATAATACTGTAGCGGAGTTTAGGCGAAGCCCTGCTGCTGTAGTGCATCAAGATCGTCACCATGCCGTCGTGCTGACGGAACTCTTCCCCGACACTTTGCTGGATCGGAGTCCGGGGATCGTCATCGAGCTGAACGTGTGCTAGAACTCGGAGGTGCCGTAGTTTCGGTGCTTGATCGGTCGGATCGTGAAGACGTACGACTACATCAACCAAACGCTTCCGTTGTCGATCTACTAGGTATGTAGATCATACTCCCCCTCTCGTTGCTATGCATCACATGATCTTGCGTGTGCGTAGGAAATTTTTTGAAATTACTACGAAACCCAACAGTGGCATCCGAGCCTAGGTTTTATATGTTGATGTTATATGCACGAGTAGAACCCAAGTGAGTTGTGGGCGATATAAGTCATACTGCCTACCAGCATGTCATACTTTGGTTCGGCGGTATTGTTGGATGAAGCGGCCTAGACCGACATTACGCGTACGCTTACGCGAGACCGGTTCTCCCGACGTGCTTTGCACAGAGGTGGCTTGTGGGTGTCAGTTTCTCCAACTTTAGTTGAACCAAGTATGGCTACGCCCGGTCCTTGCGAAGGTTAAAACGTAGTCAAATTGACAAACTATCGTTGTGGTTTTGATGCGTAGGTGATTGATTCTTACTTAAGCCCGTAGCAGCCACGTAAAACTTGCAACAACAAAGTAGAGGACGTCTAACTTGTTTTTGCAGGGCATGTTGTGATGTGATATGGTCAAGACATGATGCTGAATTTTATTGTATGAGATGATCATGTTTTGTAACCAAGTTATCGGCAACCGGCAGGAGCCATATGGTTGTCGCTTTATTGTATGCAATGCAATCGCGATGTAATGCTTTACTTTATCACTAAACGGTAGCGATAGTCGTAGAGGCACAAGCTTGGCGAGTCGACAACGATGCTACGATGGAGATCAAGGTGTCATGCCGGTGACGATGGTGATCACGACGGTGCTTCGGAGATGGAGATCACAAGCACAAGATGATGATGGCCATATCATATCACTTATATTGATTGCATGTGATGTTTATCTTTTATGCATCTTATCTTGCTTTGATTAATGGTAGCATTATAAGATGATCTCTCACTAAATTATCAAGAAGTGTTCTCCCTGAGTATGCACCGTTGCGAAAGTTCTTCGTGCTGAGACACCACGTGATGATCGGGTGTGATAGGTTCTACGTTCAAATACAACGGGTGCAAAACAGTTGCACACGCGGAATACTTAGGTTATACTTGACGAGCCAAGCATATACAGATATGGCCTCGGAACACGGAGACTGAAAGGTCGAGCGTGAATCATATAGTAGATATGATCAACATAATGATGTTCACCAATGAAACTACTCCATCTCACCTGATGATCGGACATGGTTTAGTTGATTTGGATCACGTAATCACTTAGAGGATTAGAGGGATGTCTATCTAAGTGGGAGTTCTTTAAGTAAATTAACTGAACTTAAATTTATCATGAAACTTAGTACCTGATTAGTATCTTGCTTGTTTATGTTTGATTGTAGATAGATGGCTCGTGCTGTTGTTCCGTTAAATTTTAATGTGTTCCTTGAGAAAGCAAAGTTGAAAGATGATGGTAGCAATTACACGGACTGGGTCCGTAACTTGAGGATTATCCTCATTGCTGCACAAAAGAATTACGTCCTGGAAGCACCGCTGGGTGCCAGTCCTGCTGCAGGAGCAACGCTGGATGTTATGAACATCTGGCAGAGCAAAGCTGATGACTACTCGATAGTTCAGTGTGCCATGCTTTACGGCTTAGAATCGGGACTTCAACGACGTTTTGAACGTCATGGAGCATATGAGATGTTCTAGGAGTTGAAGTTAATATTTCAAGCAAATGCCCGGATTGAGAGATATGAAGTCTCCAATAAGTTCTATAGCTGCAAGATGGAAGAGAACGGTTCTGTTAGTGAGCATATACTCAAAATGTCTGGGTATAATAATCACTTGATTCAATTGGGAGTTAATCTTCCAGATGATTGCGTCATTGACAGAATTCTCCAATCACTGCCACCAAGCTACAAGAGCTTTGTGATGAACTATAATATGCAAGGGATGAATAAGACTATTCCCGAGCTCTTCGTGATGCTGAAAGCTGCGGAGGTAGAAATCAAGAAGGAGCATCAAGTGTTGATGGTCAACAAGACCACTAGTTTCAAGAAAAAGGGCAAAGGGAAGAAGAAGGGGAACTTCAAAAAGAACGGCAAGCAAGTTGCTACTCAAGAGAAGAAACCCAAACCTGGACCTAAGCCTGAAACTGAGTGCTTCTATTGCAAGCAGACTGGTCACTGGAAGCGGAACTGCCCCAGTATTTGGCGGATAAGAAGGATGGAAAGGTGAACAAACGTATATCTGATATACATGTTATTGATGTGTACCTTACTAATGCTCGCAGTAGCACCTGGGTATTTGATACTGGTTCTGTTGCTAATATTTGCAACTCGAAACAGGGACTACGGATCAAGCGAAGATTGGTTAAGGACGAGGTGACGATGCGCGTGGGAAACGGTTCCAAAGTCGATGTGATCGCAGTCGGCACGCTACCTCTACATCTACCTTCGGGATTAGTATTAGACCTAAATAATTGTTATTTGGTGCCAGCGTTAAGCATGAACATTATATCTGGATCTTGTTTGATGCGAGATGGTTATTCATTTAAATCAGAGAATAATGGTTGTTCTATTTATATGAGTAATATCTTTTATGGTCATGCACCCTTGAAGAGTGGTCTATTCTTGTTGAATCTCGATAGTAGTAACACACATATTCATAATGTTGAAGCCAAAAGATGCAGAGTTGATAATGAGAGTGCAACTTATTTGTGGCACTGCCGTTTAGGTCATATCGGTGTAAAGCGCATGAAGAAACTCCATACTGATGGACTTTTGGAACCACTTGATTATGAATCACTTGGTACTTGCGAACCGTGCCTCATGGGCAAGATGACTAAAACGCCGTTCTCCGGTACTATGGAGAGAGCAACAGATTTGTTGGAAATCATACATACAGATGTATGTTGTCCGATGAATATTGAGGCTCGTGGCGGATATCGTTATTTTCTCACCTTCACAGATGATTTAAGCAGATATGGGTATATCTACTTAATGAAACATAAGTCTGAAACATTTGAAAAGTTCAAGGAATTTCAGAGTGAAGTTGAAAATCATCGTAACAAGAAAATAAAGTTTCTACGATCTGATCGTGGAGGAGAATATTTGAGTTACGAGTTTGGTGTACATTTGAAAAATTGTGGAATAGTTTCGCAACTCACGCCACCCGAAACACCTCAGCGTAATGGTGTGTCCGAACGTCATAATCGTACTTTACTGGATATGGTGCGATCTATGATGTCTCTTATTGATTTACCGCTATCATTTTGGGGATATGCTCTAGAGAAGGCCGCATTCACGTTAAATAGGGCACCATCAAAATCCGTTGAGACGACGCCTTATGAACTGTGGTTTGGCAAGAAACCAAAGTTGTCGTTTCTGAAAGTTTGGGGCTGTGATGCTTATGTGAAAAAGCTTCAACCTGATAAGCTCGAACCCAAATCGGATAAATGTGTCTTCATAGGATATCCAAAGGAAACTATTGGATACACCTTCTATCACAGATCCGAAGGCAAGACTTTTGTTGCTAAATTCGGAAACTTTCTGGAGAAGGAGTTTCTCTCGAAAGAAGTGAGTGGGAGGAAAGTAGAACTTGATGAGGTAACTGTACCTGCTCCTTTATTGGAAAGTAGTACATCACAGAAACCTGTTTCTGCGACACCTACACCGATTAGTGAGGAAGCAAATGATAATGATCATGAAACTTCAGAACAAGATACTACTGAACCTCATAGATCAACCAGAGTAAGATCCGCACTAGAGTGGTACGGTAATCCTGTTCTGGAAGTCATGCTACTAGATCATGATGAACCTACGAACTATGAAGAAGCAATGGTGAGCCCAGATTCCGCAAAGTGGCTTGAAGCCATGAAATCTGAGATGGGATCCATGTATGAGAACAAAGTATGGACTTTGGTTGACTTGCCCGATGATCGGCAAGCAATTGAGAATAACTGGATCTTCAAGAAGAATACTGACGCTGATGGTAATATTACTGTCTACAAAGATCGACTTGTCGCAAAAGGTTTTCGGCAAGTTCAAGGGATTGACTATGATGAGACCTTCTCACCCGTAGCGATGCTTAAGTCTGTCCGAATCATGTTAGCAATTGCCGCATTTTATGATTATGAAATTTGGCAGATGGATGTCAAAACTGCATTCCTGAATGGATTTCTGGAAGAAGAGTTGTATATGATGCAACCAGAAGGTTTTGTTGATCCAAAGGGACCTAACAAAGTGCGCAAGCTCCAGCGATCCATTTATGGACTGGTGCAAGCCTCTCGGAGTTGGAATAAACGTTTTGATAGTGTGATCAAAGCATTTGGTTTTATACAGACTTTTGGAGAAGCCTGTATTTACAAGAAAGTGAGTGGGAGCTCTGTAGCATTTCTGATATTATATGTGGATGACATATTACTAATTGGAAATGATGTAGAATTTCTGGATAGCATAAAAGGATACTTGAATAAAAGTTTTTCAATGAAAGACCTCGGTGAAGCTGCTTACATATTAGGCATTAAGATCTATAGAGATAGATCAAGACGCTTAATTGGACTTTCACAAACCACATACCTTGACAAAGTTTTGAAGAAGTTCAAAATGGATCAAGCAAAGAAAGGGTTCTTGCCTGTGTTACAAGGTGTGAAGTTGAGTAAGACTCAATGCCCGACCACTGCAGAAGATAGAGAGAATATGAAAGATGTTCCCTATGCATCAGCCATAGGATCTATCATGTATGCAATGCTGTGTACCAGACCTGATGTGTGCCTTGCTATAAGTCTAGCAGGGAGGTACCAAAGTAATCCAGGAGTGGATCACTGGACAGCGGTCAAGAACATCCTGAAATACCTGAAAAGGACTAAGGATATGCTTCTCGTATATGGAGGTGACAAAGAGCTCATCGTAAAAGGTTACGTTGATGCAAGCTTTGACACTGATCCGGATGATTCTAAATCGCAAACCGGATACGTGTTTACATTAAACGGTGGGGCTGTAAGTTGGTGCAGTTCTAAACAAAGTGTTGTAGCGGGATCTACATGTGAAGCGGAGTACATAGCTGCTTCGGAAGCAGCAAATGAAGGAGTCTGGATGAAGGAGTTCATATCCGATCTAGGTGTAATACCTAGTGCATCGGGTCCAATGAAAATCTTTTGTGACAATACTGGTGCAATTGCCTTGGCAAAGGAATCCAGATTTCACAAGAGAACCAAGCACATCAAGAGATGCTTCAATTCCATCCGGGATCTAGTCCAGGTGGGAGACATAGAGATTTGCAAGATACATACAGATTTGAATATTGCAGACCCGTTGACTAAGCCTCTTCCACGAGCAAAACATGATCAGCACCAAGGCTCCATGGGTGTTAGAATCATTACTGTGTAATCTAGATTATTGACTCTAGTGCAAGTGGGAGACTGAAGGAAATATGCCCTAGAGGCAATAATAAAGTTATTATTTATTTCCTTATAATCATGATAAATGTTTATTATTCATGCTAGAATTGTATTAACCGGAAACATAATACATGTGTGAATACATAGACAAACAAAGTGTCACTAGTATGGCTCTACTTGACTAGCTCGTTAATCAAAGATGGTTATGTTTCCTAACCATGAACAATGAGTTGTTATTTGATTAACGGGATCACATCATTGAGAGAATGATCTGATTGACATGACCCATTCCATTAGCTTAGCACCCGATCGTTTAGTATGTTGCTATTGCTTTCTTCATGACTTATACATGTTCCTATAACTATGAGATTATGCAACTCCAGTTTACCGGAGGAACACTTTGGGTACTACCAAACGTCACAACGTAACTGGGTGATTATAAAGGAGTACTACAGGTGTCTCCAAAGGTACATGTTGGGTTGGCGTATTTCGAGATTAGGTTTTGTCACTCCGATTGTCGGAGAGATATCTCTGGGCCCTCTCGGTAATGCACATCACTTAAGCCTTGCAAGCATTGCAACTAAATGAGTTAGTTGCGAGATGATGTATTACAGAACAAGTAAAGAGACCTGCCGGCAACGAGATTGAACTAGGTATTGGAATACCGACGATCGAATCTCGGGCAAGTAACATACCGATGACAAAGGGAACGACGTATGTTGTTATGCGGTCTGACCGATAAAGATCTTCGTAGAATATGTAGGAGCCAATATGGGCATCCAGGTCCCGCTATTGGTTATTGACTGGAGACATGTCTCGGTCATGTCTACATTGTTCTCGAACCCGTAGGGTCCGCACGCTTAAGGTTACGATGACAGTTATATTATGAGTTTATGCATTTTGATGTACCGAAGGTTGTTCGGAGTCCCAGATGTGATCACGGACATGACGAGGAGTCTCGAAATGGTCGAGACATAAAGATTGATATATTGGAAGCCTATGTTTGGATATCGGAAGTGTTCCGGGTGAAATCGGGATTTTATCGGAGTACCGAGAGGTTACCGGAACCCCCCGGGAGCTAAATGGGCCATGATGGGCCTTAGTGGAAAAGAGAAGAGGCAGCCCTACATGGGTCGCGCGCCCCTCCCCTTCCTTGGTCCGAATAGGACAAGGAGAGGGGGTCGGCCCCTCTCTCTCTTTTCCCCCCTCCGCGAATCCTATTCCAACTAGGATTGGGGGGAATCCTACTCCCAGAGGGAGTAGGACTCTCTTGGCGCGCCCTCCTTGGCCGGCCAGCCTCCCCCCTTTAGTCCTTTATATACTGAGGCAGAGGCACCCTAGAACAGACAAGTTGATCCCCGTGATCTATTCCTTAGCCATGTGCGGCGCCCCCAGCCACCATAGTCCTCGATAATACTGTAGCGGAGTTTAGGCGAAGCCCTGCTGCTGTAGTGCATCAAGATCGTCACCACGCCGTCGTGCTGACGGAACTCTTCCCCGACACTTTGCTGGATCGGAGTCCGGGGATCGTCATCGAGCTGAACGTGTGCTAGAACTCGGAGGTGCCGTAGTTTCGGTGCTTGATCAGTCGGATCGTGAAGACGTACGACTACATCAACCAAACGCTTCCGTTGTCGATCTACTAGGTATGTAGATCATACTCCCCCTCTCGTTGCTATGCATCACATGATCTTGCGTGTGCGTAGGAAATTTTTTGAAATTACTACGAAACCCAACAGCTCTAGGATCACTTCTTGATCATAGTTTCTCGACCGTGCTTTGCCTCCTCTTCTCGCTCTCATTTGTGTATGTTAGCCACCATATATGCTAGTCGCTTGCTGCCGCTCCACCTCATACCTTTTACCCTACCCATAAGCTTAAATAGTCTTGATCACGAGGGTGCGAGATTGCTGAGTCCCCGTGACTCACAGATACTTCCAAAACCAGTTTGCAGGTGCCGATGTTACCGAGCAGGTGACGCTACCAAGCTCAAGGAGGAGCTCGATGAAGATCTTCCCCTTTGTGTTGTTTTGTTCTAGTCGATCAGTAGTGGAGCCTAGTTGGGACGATCGGGGATCTGTGTAGCATTTGGGGTAGTCTTCTTTTATTTTGGTTCCATAGTCGGACCTTGATTGTATGTGATTGATGTAATGCTTTAATTCATGTAATTGTGTGAAGTGGCGATTGTAAGCCAACTATGTATCTCTTTCCCTTATGTATTACATGGGTTGTGTGAAGATTACCTCACTTGCGACATTGCTTTCAATGCGGTTATGCCTCTAAGTCATGCTTCAACACGTGGGAGATATAGCCGCATCAAGGGCGTTACAAGTTGGTATCAGAGCCTTCCCCGACCTTAGGAGCCCCCTGCTTGATCGAATCGCTGGCGTTGTTGAGTCTAGAAAAATGTTTTGAGTCATTTAGGAATTATATATCGGAGAGTTAGGAATTCCTTTTACTCCTCAGTCCCTTCGTCGCTCTGGTGAGGCATCCTGACGTAGAGTTTTGACTCTTCTCTTCTCAAATTTCACTAAAAAAAATTTAGGATCACGTGGGTATCTTGGAATTGTTCCGATGGTTTTGTGACGAGAACATTGTTCTTGGTGCCTCCTGACATTTAGGGGTTGTGGCAGTATCCCGGGGAGTTGAGCTCCGAGGTGTTGTCGTCACAATTTTATCGTTGCAGTTTTGGAATACCTGAGTTTAGTTTCGCCGACATCGAAAATCTCTTTTATGCAGTTGTTGGTGAGATAACCTCGATGCCACCCAGTACTATGGTGGGAGTTCGGGAGTATTGCCATAACTTGTATAATGGATGCTTTTCGAAGGTTGAGGTAGACGATTTCCGAAGGTTTCTTGGTTATGTGTTGAAGGATGGATACAGCTGGATGTAGGATTTGCTAGTTTTGGGTGAGATATTATGCTTCCCCTGTATCCCCAACACCTGATTGCATAACCGGAAAAAATTTGGGAGTTTATAAGTGGGAATTTAAGTAGCTCTTAGGATATATTTCCGACAGATGTATGATATGAAATTGGGGTTCGACGTCTAGTGGTCCGCCTATTCACGGTCGGTTTTACAGTGGTCTCGTTGTGTCTTAAAGAGTCCTTGGCTATGCCGACCCGGGGACGCTTCGTATGTCATGTGCACTGCCTTGTACATGATGGTACTGTACGATCGAGCCCGTGTAGGCCCCACCATGAAAACTTCAGACGAAATCTCTATCATATGTTTGTTCCGGCTTATTCTGCAAGCCAATCTTATGTTTTGCCTTGAGTCGTGGTATTCGATTTTGCTTCGAAGTCAAATGTGGATTCCATCCCTTGTCTAAGCGGTGTTCTCATATTTCTATGTGAATACCAACCCTTCTCCATCATCGAGTTCGTCATGTTAATCCTTGTCAACCGGTGTGCTTCTATTCAAGTGGATCCGTTCAACATCCGCAAGATCAACTCAAGTCTTCTCAATGTTGTTTGTTTCATCCATCTCCAAGTTGCCTTTGTTTTTTTCCGCCCACCCACCCTTTTCTTCTTCAAGGACTAAGATTTCTTTATCAAGTATCTATCTTACGATTATGAAGTCTCTCCATTTTTTTCCGTTAATGTTCTTACCCGATGTTTCTCATGAAGATTCTAACGGAGCTTCAAGTTCATCATTCTTCTTTCCTTTTTCTTCTCCAGTGGAACCAATTCAAGCTTTGTTGATCATATCCTTTCCTCGTTTCAAATGCCTTCTCATACCGGTGCACCTCATAATAATTCACTTCTCGCTATTCAATTGTTCGGGAGTGCTGAAGATATCTCAGAAGACTCACGGTTACATTCTCGATCCATTCAAGTTATTTCGAGGTTGCTATCTCATTCAATCCATTTAATTCAACCGGTGCATTCTCCTTTTCAAGTATTCATTTCAACGGTGTATCTTTTGAGTGGGCCCTAACCCACAGGTCTTTTCCCAGGATCTTACCGGAGCTATCTCAAATTCTTTCAAAGTTTGACGTAAAAATGATTCATCATCATTCATATGTATTTCTCCAAGATCTTTCAAATTCTTTTCATCGTTGACTCTACCTCTTCGCTTTTGATTCTTCCGGAGTGTCTCAACAATTCATGGTGGTGCTTCTCGTCGTCATTCTCGGATTTTGAAGACCGAAGAAGAGTTTGTCTTAAATCTTGCTCCATTCTCTTCCAAATTCATAGTTCTAGCTTGATGCCATCCTCTCATAATTGTTTACAATTGTGAGAATTCTTTCCACCTATCCGAAGCAATTCAGGAGTCTTTTCAGTTTGATTCTCCGGAGCCCATGATCTCAGAATTATTCATTCTAGCTTTCAGCTCTCGTTCTCAAAATCTCACCGGTGCATCATTCAAGTATTCTCTTACCACCTCGTGATCTATTCGTACTCATGTATCTAAATTCTCTCAGGTATCTTCATTCGCTCTCCAATTCTTCCCGGTGAAATGTGCCTTTGCTACTTTCATTTTCAACTCTTACGGTGGTTCATTCAAGATTTCTATTCCTTCATTATCATATCAATTTATTCGTTGGTTAAATCCTACCGGTGGTCCATTGAGTTTATGCTATATCTTTCTTAATCCTTTGCAACTGGAATAAGTAGTATGCCAAATCCATTGTTTGTCATCAATTTGAATTGGTGAAGGATACGCATAACATAATTCTTATTCTTGCTTCACCCAAATGATGGATTCGTTCCTTCGGAGTTTGTTCACAATAACTAATTCTCGTTGTCAATTGTTCATCTTATCTTTTTTTCCCGGAGTTCCAAGTTCTCTCAATTATTTCATCGCGAAGATCCATCTAATCATCGCAAGTTTTCACCTTGTGTTTTCAACTTCTCTTTCCTTCCATTTGATCATTCTTTTGTTACCGGAGTTCTTCCTGGAGGTTCTACATGATGGTTCATCAAGGATTTAACTCCTTCTCCAAGTTTTCATCGATATTCTTTCTAGATGAGCACAAGTATTCTTCATCTTGCTATCCGGAGTACAATTCTTTCTAACGTATCATTGGAGGTGGTATTATGTCATTCTTGATAATTTGAGTTCATGTTTCATGATTCACATGTTGTTAAGAATGAGGTATTTTAAATCCATCAATATCGTCATCAGAGTTATCTTGGGTTATTTTTCACCTAAAGTCTTCCCTAAGAATTGTTTCTATTTATGGTGCTTATATATGACCCAATTTCTTCATTTATCCTTCCGGTGATATAATTGTCACATCTCCTTGTTGATATCAATCCAATCTATCGTTTCCGTTAGTGGCAGAATTTCACCTCACAGTTTTGAGAAGTTTTTCATAAGCCCACTACCAGCTTACTCTTTTCGTTGTTGGTTTTCCAACTACTCCGTTCAACTCTTCTCCTAAGGATACCTTTTCAAGCTCTTTTGTGGCAGAAGTTGGCATTTTCTTCTCAACTCTTTCCTTTCCAACGATCAAACTTCTATTATTTTGTTCCAGAGGCATTGTGATGTTGCTCTCTTCTACCCATCTTCTTGTTTTGTCGGGATAGTGTTCTTTTCTTTGCTTATCCATTTAATCGGGGTGTTGTGTCCTTTTGCTCAAGCTCTTTCATTTTATCAAGTCTTTCATTCGTTTTTCAACCGAAGTGCTACCCAAATCGGTTCTTTCTTTTCCTCTTCCTTAACGGAGTGCTTTCAACTTTGTTCATCTCCGTTGTATTCTTCTCTCGAAATGGCTTAACCTCTCAAGGTTCTTTGGTTTCACTCGTTTGTCAAAGAAGCAACTTAGTTTTACCTCTTCTCTTTCTCTTCCGTTTTTCCCTCTGGTGCCATTCTAGATCTCGGGACGAGATCCTCTCGTAGTGGTGGAGTGTTGTAACGCCCCGAGGCCGATGTGCCAGGTGTCTTCTAGTTATTCGCTGTTGTTGCCTTGTCATTGCTTGTGTGTCATGCATTGCATATCATGTCATCATGTGCATTTCATTTGCATACATGTTCATCCCATGCATCCGAGCATTTTCCCCATTGTCCGTTTTGCAATCCGACGCTCCTATGTCACCCGGTGTCCCTTTCTACCTATTTTCGTGTGCGGGTGTTAAACGTTTTCCGATTGGACCGAGACTTGTCATGTGGCCTTGGTTTACTACCGGTAGACCGCCTGTCAAGTTTCGTGTCATTTGGACTTCGTTTGATACTCCAACGGTTAACCGAGGGACCAAAAAGGCCTCGTGTGTGTTGCAGCCCAACACCCCTCCAAAGTGGCCCAAAACCCACCTAAACCTGCTCCATCTTCTCGGTCATTCAATCACGATCGCATGGCCGAAAACCGCACCTCATTTGGACTCTCCTAGCTCCCTCTACCTATATATATGTGGCTCTCCCTGAATTTCCGTGCAGTCCAAACCCTAGCCTTCCTCTACCTCGCACCCGGACAAAAACCCCCGCGCCGCCAGACATGTCCGCGCCGCCCTCCTCAGCGAATCCAGCGCCGCCACCTCACCGCGCTCTCTCTCCTCTCCCGCGCGGGCCCGGGAGACCCAAATCCGACCTGCCCGGGCCCGGATCCCGCGCCGCCGCCCGAGCGCCTTCCCTGCGCACCGCCTCCAACCGCCGCCCCACCATCCGTTCGCCGGCCTCCTCTGCCAGGCTAGCCTCGCCCCGCTCCTCTCTTTCCCTGTCGCTCTCTTCCTCGAGCTCCCTCTCTCTCTGCTAATCGCCGCTGCGCCGTGCAGCTCGACACTGCCGCCGTTCGTCGCCGGAATGGAGTCCTCTCGACGGATTCATCGTCTGCCATCGATCCCAGTCTCCCCACCGTCCTCGAGCATCCCCGCCGGAGATCCACGGTGCGCCGCCGCCGCCACACCTCGCGCACCCGATCGGATCGGGGGAGGACGAGGACACAGCCTCCGTTGACCCCTGCTGTGGGCCCCGCATCCAGGCCCAGCTGGCCTGCCCCTCCCGGCCTGCCTCACCTCCTCCACTTTCTTGGCCAGGCCCGCTAGGTGAGCGCCCGCCTAAACTTCGCCCCGAGCATCTTTTAGTGAACCCGCGCTCATGTGATTTTGACGAAGTCCCGGATCTGCATATTTTTTGCATATGTTCATCATGTCATAACTTCCACATCGTAGCTCCGATTCGTGCGTGTAGCATATCAAAATGTTCGTCTCGACGAGTACATCATTTCATCTCATTGCATCATTTTCATTTGAGCTCATCTTGAAGCCCGAAATGTCATTGGAAGAGGGCTATGTGATGAATTTGTCAGATCTGTTTCAGCAAATGGTCTTTTGTCATTTTTGCCATGTTTAATGTGTGCATGCTATGATCCTGAGCTCTACATGTGTTTTGTAATATGCCATGCCATCTTTACAGGGGTGTACGCCATGCATTTTTTTGATCTTTGTGGTATCCAGCACAAGCATGCAAAGTAGCTTACTCAATGATGCTGATTTCAGGGACTTAGAATTTCACTAAGTCCTTGTCTTGTTTTTACTTTTATGCCATATGTTCATGTTGTTTCCTAGTGATCTGTGCCTCTTTTGAGGATGATCAGTAAGGATGTTTTGTTAATATTGTGGTGCTCTATCCATCCATGTCTTTGTTTGCAATTATGGAGCAACCTAGCTTGAGTCAATCGAGCTCTACTTTTGCTATAAAATGTTCCTGGCAGATTGTTAACATGTTTAGTGATTTTGCCGAGGTTGTTGTTGTTGATCCGTGCATTCTATGATGTTGTTCTTTCCATGTCTAGCTTCTATGCCATGTCTTTTGCATGGGTGTATGCTTAGATTGTCATGGCATGCTCTGTAGTGAGTGCATCGAGCTCGTAAACATGCCTACTCGTTAACTGTTTTGCATGCTCCGGTTTTTCACTAAGTCTGGATCTGTTTATGTTTTCGCCATGTTCACATGGTTGCAATTATATTTTCTGATCCCTTTTGGCTCATGGTCACTAAGGGACTTTTGTTATATGCTTAGAGTAGCTCCAAGTTGAGGCCAGGTTCAATCATTCCTCTCCAAATTATGCATATGCATCACATACCGCATCCCGCATATCATACCATGTTCGTGTGTGGTTTGTTTACTATGTTGTGTGCTTCTTTCCGGTGTTGCTTCTTCGGGTTGGTTCCGATAACGTTGCGTTTGTGAGGACCCATTCGACTATGTCCGTTTGTCTTCTTCATGGGCTCGTTCTTCTTCCTTGCGGGATTTCAGGCAAGATGACCATACCCTCGAAATCACTTCTATCTTTGCTTGCTAGTTGCTCGCTCTTTTGCTATGCCTAGGCTACGATACCTACCACTTGCTTACCATGCCTCCCATATTGTTAAGCCAAGCCTCTAACCCACCTTGTCCTAGCAAACCGTTGTTTGGCTATGTTACCGCTTTGCTCAGCCCCTCTTATAGCGTTGTTAGTTGCAGGTGAAGAATGGAGCTTGTTCCATGTTGGAACATGGATATTTGTTGGGATATCACAATATATCTTATTTAATTAATGCATCTATATACTTGGTAAAGGGTGGAAGGCTCGGCCTTATGCCTGGTGTTTTGTTCCACTCTTACCGCCCTAGTTTCTGTCATATCGGTGTTATGTTCACGGATTTTGCGTTCCTCACACGGTTGGGTTATAATGGGAACCCCTTGACAGTTCGCCTTGAATAAAACTCCTCCAGCAATGCCCAACATTGGTTTTACCATTCACCACCTAGCCTTTTTTCCCTTGAGTCGGCCGGCTCAAGGGTCATCTTTATTTTAACCCCCCTGGGCCAGTGCTCCTCTGAGTGTTGGTCCGACCGAGTAGACTGCGGGGCCACCTCGGGGCAACCTGAGGGTTGGTTTTACTCGTAGGATGTCTCATCTGAGTGTGCCCTGAGAACGAGATATGTGCATCTCCTATCGGGATTTGTCGGCACATTCGGGAGGTGTTGCTGGACTTGTTTTACCATTGTCGAGGATGTCTTGTAACCGGGATGCCGAGCCTGATCGGATTGTCTTGGGAGAAGGAATATCCTTCGTTGACCGTGAGAGCTTGTGATGGGCTAAGTTGGGACACCCCTGCAGGGATTTGAACTTTCGAAAGCCGTGCCCGCAGTTATGGGCAGATGAGAATTTGTTAATGTCCGGTTGTAGAAAACCTGAAGTTTATCTTAAATTAAATACACCAACCGCGTGCGTAACCGTGATGGTCTCTTCTCGGCGGAGTCCGGGAAGTGAACACGGTGTTGGGGTAATGCTTGACGTAGGTTGCTCTAGGATCACTTCTTGATCATAGTTTCTCGACCGTGCTTTACCTCCTCTTCTCGCTCTCATTTGCGTATGTTAGCCACCATATATGCTAGTCGCTTGCTGCCGCTCCACCTCATACCTTTTACCCTACCCATAAGCTTAAATAGTCTTGATCGCGAGGGTGCGAGATTGCTGAGTCCCCGTGACTCACAGATACTTCCAAAACCAGTTTGCAGGTGCCGATGTTACCGAGCAGGTGATGCAACCAAGCTCAAGGAGGAGCTCGATGAAGATCTTCCCCTTTGTGTTGTTTCGTTCTAGTCGATCAGTAGTGGAGCCCAGTTGGGACGATCAGGGATCTGTGTAGCATTTGGGGTAGTCTTCTTTTATTTTGGTTCCGTAGTCGGACCTTGATTGTATGTGATTGATGTAATGCTTTAATTCATGTAATTGTGTGAAGTGGCGATTGTAAGCCAACTATGTATCTCTTTCCCTTATGTATTACATGGGTTGTGTGAAGATTACCTCACTTGCGACATTGCTTTCAATGCGGTTATGCCTCTAAGTCATGCTTCGACATGTGGGAGATATAGCCGCATCAAGGGCGTTACACGGGGCAACACACGGGACCTGCGAGACGTATTGGACAGTAAGGCAAAACTTGCAAGGTCAATATACGGGTCACGGGCACTCGCGCCAACACGGCACGATGATCATCGCGCCGGATACACCAAAAGCAAATCCGGCCGGGCCGAATATAGCAGACAAGACTCATATGAACTGCGTCGGGATATAGCCCGGCACAGAGGCGCCGCACACCCCCTATGTTTCACTGATGAAGTTATGGATCACGAATTCCCGGAGGGTTTCAAACCCGTAAATATCGAATCATATGATGGTACAACAGATCCCGCTGTATGGATTGAGGATTTCCTCCTTCACATCCACATGGCTCGTGGTGATGATCTACATGCCATCAAGTACCTCCCACTAAAACTCAAAGGACCAGCTCGGCATTGGCTGAATAGCTTGTCAGCAGATTCCGTCGGCAGTTGGGAGGATCTGGAAGACGCATTCCTTGACAACTTCCAGGGCACTTATGTGCAACTACCGAATGCTGATGACTTGAGCCATATAACTCAGCAGCTAGGGGAATCGGCTAGAAAATTCTGGACTCAGTTCCTGACTAAGAAAAACCAAATTGTCAAATGTCTGGACGCAGAGGCCCTAGAGGCATTCAAGCACAACATCCGTGACGAGTGGCTTGCCCGCCACCTTGGCTAGGAGAAGCCGAAGTCTATGGCAGCCCTCACGACACTCATGACCCGCTTTTGTGCGGGCGAGGATAGCTGGTCGGCTCGTAGCAATAACACATCGAGGAATCCGAGCACTTTGGATACCAATGATGCCAACAGCAGACAACGTCATAACAGACCAAAGCGCCGCAATAACGGCGATAACACTGATGATACGGCAGTCAATGCTGGATTCAGAGGCTCTAGATCCGGTCAGCGGAAAAATCCATTTAAAAGAAGTACTCTGTCTCCGTCCAGTTTGGATCGCATACTGGATCGCTCGTGTCAAATCCACGGCACCCCCGACAAGCCAGCCAATCACACCAACAGAGAATGCTGGGTGTTCAAGCAGGCCGGCAAGTTAAATGCCGAAAACAAGGACAAGGGGCTGAATAATGATGACGAGGAGGAGCCCCGGCCGCCGAACACGGGAGGACGGAAGGGGTTCCCTCCACAAATGAAGACGGTGAACATGATATACGCAATCCATATTCCCAAGAGGGAGCGGAAGCGTGCACTAAGGGACGTCTATGCGATGGAGCCTGTCGCCCCAAAGTTCAACCCATGGTCTGCTTGCCCGATCACCTTTGATCGCAGGGACCACCCCACTAGTATCTGTCATGGCGGATCCACCGCACTGGTCCTAGACCCCATCATCGATGGATTTCACCTCACTCGAGTCCTTATGGACGGCGGCGGCAGCCTGAACCTGCTCTATCAGGATACAGTGCGAAAAATGGGCATCTATCCCTTGAGGATCAAACCCACCAAAACCACCTTTAAGGGCGTCATCCTAGGTGTAGAGGCCCATCGCACGGTCTCAATCACACTGGAAGTGGTCTTCGGATCACCGGACAACTTCCGAAGCGAGGAGTTAATCTTCGACATCGTCCCATTTCGCAGTGGCTATCATGCACTGCTCGGACGAACTGCATTTGCCAAATTTAATGCAGAACCGCATTACGCATACCTCAAGCTCAAGATGCCAGGACCTCGGGGGGTCATTACAGTGAATGGAAATACAGAGCGCTCGCTCCGCACCAAAGAGCACACTGCGGCCCTCACAGCAGAAGCACAAAGCAGCCTTTCAAGGCAAACCACTAATTTGGCGATACAGCCCCCGAACACCCTCAAGCATGTCCGGAGTAAACTACAACAGGATCGCCTGGCACGTTCAGATCTCGTCTAGCAATTCGGCCCCCGTCCCAGTCCCAGTCAAGCAACGAAATCCGTGCCGCGCGTACATAATTATGTACTGAAAATACCATGGACATAGGCGGGGGCACGATCAGGGCACGTCCCGCAATGCGGCTTAACCGCCCTAGGGGCTATATATCTTTATCATTTCTTTTCTCTTTCAGGGCCTAACTCTCTGGAAGCCCTTTCCGGCAGTATGATTGCCGGACACATTACGGGAAGGAACAACCAAGGCGGCAAGAAGCTAAGATGTACACGGGAACCCCCAGGTGGTCTCTAATAATAATACCCGCTTTCTACTATCCATACGCAGCTTGCCCTTGGATAGGACATTTCGAATAGTCCTACTTTCTGCTTATTGCACTACCTGTACCAGTACGCTTCGACGTATTATTTAAATAACAATGCATAGCATTAGTCTATTATTGCATTATTCATTCTTTTTTCCTTTATGTCCATTTGCGACAATCCGCACCCGTAAATTCGGGTACAGTCAGTACGTCAGGGGCCTTCGTTTACCCCATAATACGGCGCGAGAAGTCCGAACACTTTCGACAGTGCAGCACCCCGAACTTATAGCATTATATGCATCAGCTCCGAATCATGTCTTGGGTCAATAGTTGGGTTTGCCCAGCTCCCATGCTTTGGTACCTTACATTCCGCTATATCGGCTAAGGTAGCGGTGGGAGAACTACTGCGATTGTGTCCCAGTTCTTCCGCACGAGCACCTCGGTAGAGAAAGCCGAAAACTGACTGTCATGATAAGGCAAGAGACTGGTCGCTGTTCGAGAGGTCTCAAGTCCTTAAAGACTTTTTCCGCTTTGGGTGAGGAGTCGTCCTTGTCCGTCTTAGGCGTGTATAGCGCCCCAAATTCGGCCTTCCGAATACCAGGGGCTTCGCCAAAATTTAAAATTGTAGACTTCTATGGCTAAGTGAGAGTGATAAAGCATTATAGTCCGATTGCCTGGTTCGTTGCGCTGAACACCTCCCTTGAAGGACCCAAAATTGGGGTAAAGAGTGCTCAGGTTTATCCCGAACACCCCAGTACTAGTTACATGGGGGCAGAAGCCGACGACTGGCCAACTCTCAGATTTTATAAACGGTCGCACAGAAGGTAATATTTTAAATTAAAAAAGCGTCGCATGGCGCAAATGAACTCGTTTCATATTACAGGATCACATGAGCATGTTCATTCAAAAATTACATCCTTGGCACACTCATCCGCCACAAGGCGGGAACCCTTCAGGACACTCTCATAATACATTTTGGGGCAGCGATGCTCCTTGCCCTCCCGCGGCCCCTCCTTCACCAGCTTCACGGTGTCCAGCTTCGCCCAGTGCACCTTCGCCCGGGCAAAAGCCCTGCGCGCACCCTCGATGCAGACGGACCGCTTTATGACTTCAAGCCGTGGGAAGGCGTCGACGAGCCGCCTCACCAGACCGAAGTAGCTGCCGGACAGGGGCTTGCCAGGCCACATCCGGACTATAAGGCCCCTCATGGCTTGTTCGGCCGCCTTGTGAATCTCGACCAACTGCTTCAGCTGGTCGCTCAAGGGCACGGGGTGTTCGGTCCCAGTATACTGAGACCAGAACAACTTCTTTGTCAAGTTCCCCTCCTCAGCTCGGTAAAACTCCACGGCATCCAGTACACTGCGGGGAAGATCTGAAAACGCTCCTGGAGAGCTCCGAACTCGGGTAAGAAAAAGGAAAGTTTCCTTCACATGCTTGCTTTGCATAATGAATGCCTTACCCGCCGCTATCTTCTTCAGCGCATCAAGCTCCTGGAGGGCCTTGTGGACTTCAGCCTTGGCGCTCCGAGCGCTTTCGAGCACCTTCTCAAGCTCGGACTCTCGCGCCTTAGAGTCAAGCTCCAAGGACTCGTGTTTCTTAGCGAGAGCCTCGAGCTCTTGCTGCACCTCGCCCACTCGGGCTTCTTGTTTCTCCCGCTCAATGCGCTCCTTGGCCGCTTTGTCTTTGGCCTCGGACAGCGCCTTCTTCAGGGTCGCCACTTCGGTCGTGGCCCCTGGAAAATTCATGATGATCCTATTACTTTACAATCGAACTTCTTTTATTTTATATAGACAAGGTATTTCTTACCTTTGCTCTCCTCGAGCTGCCTCATGGTAAGCCCAAGCTCGTTCTCGGACCGCTCCAGGTCCAGCTTCAGCGCAGAGACCTCCGCAGTACGTGCGGCAGCGCCCAGCAGTGAAGCCTGCACTTACACATAGATATATTCTGATTAGACTCCTGAGTCATCATTTGATCCTCTATTCAGCCTTTCTACTCAAACGCCGCACAGAGCATCAGGGGCTACTATCTATGCGGTAATATTTTCTTATATTTTGATTGCTTACCTCAAAACATGTTAGAAGGCTGGCGCAAGCTTAGTCAGTCCGTTTTTGGCGGACTGAACTTTCTCGATCACCGCACTCATGATAGTGCGGTGCTCTTCGTCGATGGAAGCGTCGCGAAGCGCTTCCAGCAAGTTGCCCGGTGCCTCTGGATAGACAGAGGACACCGGCACGGGCGGCTTGCCCCCCTTAACGGGGGGTCGCCCGCCGAAGTCTGGAACCACCGAAGATTCCGGTGTAGTGTTCGGCTAGGGGCCGAACCTGGAGCCCATGGGAGTCTGGCTCCCTTTGCACCCAGGGTCCGGAAGGTCGCCTCGAGGCGCCCCCAGGACTGCCTCCCCTTGGCCTGGTGCCTGTTGAGACAACACCTCGACGTTGTCCGCAGGGCAAGGGGTGGAGGCGGTCGGAAGAGAACCGATGTTCATATCCGACGAGTCCAACGAACCGCTCAACGAAGATACGTCGAGATGAGCTCGGGACGGACTGCATAATATGTTCGGCATGAGGAGAAGCAGTGCAGTAAAACATACTATGAATTACTATGGTGTCTGGATACTTATGACTTCGCCAGGGGCTTGACCCTGGGTAGCCACTCGTCGCCGCTGTAGGCGACCGTCGTGGAGCAGTCCGGAGGGAGGGTCCTGCCCTTCTTGGACCCTTCGGCCTCCCCGGTTGGGTCGGCCTTCCTTTTCTTGTCTCCCCGGCTAGCAGGGGAGAACTTTCCTCTTCCTCCTCCTCATTTTCGTGGGAGGAGGGCACGTCGGAGTTATCGGACAATGAGTCCGATACAACCTTGCGCCAAAGACCCTTTCAGGTCCCCGTGGCCTTCTTCTTGGCCTTCTTCACCGGCACCTCGTAAGGTGCCGGAACCAGCATCTCCGTCAGGAGAGCATCTGCAGGATCTTTCGGCAGGGGGCGGGGCAATCGATCTGCTCCGCTGTCTTCACCCAGTCCTGTTAAAGGCATGGAAGGCTTAAATCCCGCACATGATTAAACTGGGGCAAATGGATACCCTGTGAAATATAAAAACTTACCGGATTGGCGCGGCGCTTTGCGCTGAGTCCGCGGTCCTCGGTGAGGGAAGGAGGTACCTTGGCGCCCTTGAACAACACCCTCCAGACGTCCTCGTGCGTCGTGCCATAGAGCTCTCGTAGTGTCTGGTGCTTGGCCGGGTCGAACTCCCACAAGTTGAATACCTGTTGTTGACACGGGAGAATCCGGCGGAAGAGCATGACCTGGACCACATTGACGAGCTTGATTTTCTTGCTCATCATGTTCTTGATGCAGGTCTGGAGTCCGGTCAGCTCTACCGAGGAACCCCAGGATAGGCCCTTCTCTTTCCAGGAGGTAAGCCATGTGGGGATTCCGGATCGGAATTCGGGGGCCGCCACCCAGTTGGTGTCGCGCGACTCGGTGATGTAGAACCACCCCGATTGCCACCCCTTTATGGTCTCCACATATGAGCCTTCGAGCCAGGTGACATTAGGCATCTTGCCCACCATGGCGCATCCGCACTCCGCTTACTGGCCGACCGCCACCTTCGGTTTGACATTGAAAGTCCTCAGCCACAGGCTGAAATGGGGCTTGATGCGGAGGAAGGCCTCGCACACGACGATAAACGCCGAGATGTTGAGGATGAAATTGGAGGCCAGATTATGAAAATCCAGCCCGTAGTAGAACATGAGCCCGTGGACAAACGGGTGGAGAGGAAATCCCAGTCCGCGAACAAAGTGGGTAAGAAAAACTACCCTCTCATGGGGTTTGGGCGTTGGGATGATCTGCCCTGCATCTGGCAGCCGGTGCGCGATATCCGCGGCCAGATATCCGGCTTCCCGTAACTTTATGATGTTCTCCTCCGTGATGGAGGAAACCATCCACTTGCCTCCTGCTCCGGACATGCTTGGAGTGGTTTGAGAAAAAGAACGCGAGCTTGGGCGCTAGAGCTCGAGAGTGCGTGAGAATGGATAAGCGAGGAGGTAGAAGGTGTGGGTAAAAGGGGGTAAATCCTTGTACCTTTATAAGGGCGAAAGAGGCGTAGCGTCTCCCCACTTGCCTGGTAAGACTGCTTATTCCCCAGGCGCCGTAATTGATTGTGCGGTTGGGTTACCCATGTCCGTATTGATGAGAATCCCATAATAAGGGGGACACGATCTCTGCTTTGACAAGACGTGTCAAGAAAACCGCCACATGTTATGTGCGGCGCTGGTTGAGAAAAACGGTTCGAATAATGACCGAGCCATGACATGACGTTGTGCTATCAGAATGCGTCAGCAGATTAGATTTGTGGAAATATTATTCTCTCTGCGGTAGTATGTGGAACTTGTTTTGCAGAACCGGACACTATTCTGGTGTTCAAAATCTTCTATGGAGTATTCGGAGGAGGAACCCACCTTGCAATGCCGAAGACAATACTGCGCGCCGGAATCATCGTCATTGAATCCTGGTTCAGGGGCTACTGAGGGAGTCCTAGATTAGGGGGTCTCCGGACAGCCGGACTATATCCTTTGGCCGGACTGTTGGACTATGAAGATACATGATTGAAGACTTTGTCCCGTGTCCGGATGGGACTCTCCTTGGCGTGGAAGGCAAGCTAGGCAATACGGATATGTAGATCTCCTCCCTTGTAACCGACTCTGTGTAACCCTAGCCCCCTCCGGTGTCTATATAAACCGGAGGGTTTAGTCCGTAGGACAACATACAATCAGACCATAGGCTAGCTTCTAGGGTTTAGCCTCTACGATCTCATGGTATATCAACTCTTGTAATACTCATATCATCAAGAACAATCAAGCAGGACGTAGGGTATTACTTCCTTCAAGAGGGCCCGAACCTGGGTAAACAACGTGTCCCCTGCCTCCTGTTACCATCCGCCTTAAACGCACAGTTCGGGACCCCCTACCCGAGATCCGCCGGTTTTGACACCGACACTCGACCACGACATAAGAAAGAGAAAGTACGAAAGTCGTCCCCTATGCCTTAGCCATAGGCTTTATACGATATGCCATGTTGTGTACCCGCAATGTGCCTTGCCATGTGTCTGGCAAGGGGGTATAAGAGTGATCCAGGAGTAGATCATTGGACAATGGTCAAAATTTTCCTTAGGAATAAGGAAATGTTTCTCGATTATGGAGGTGATGAAGAGTTCGGTGTAAAGGGTTACGTCGATGCAAGTTTAACACCTATCCGAATGACTCTGAGTAGCAAACAGGATATGTATAGTGGAGCAACCATTTAGAATAGCTCCAAGTTGAGCATAGTAGTAACATCTACAATATGAAATAGAGATTTGCGAAGAACACACGGATCTGAATGTTGCAGACCCGTTGACTGAAACGTCTCTCGTAAGCATAACATGATCAAACCCTAGAACTCATTGAGTGTTAATCACATGTCGATGTGAACTAGATTATTAACTCTAGAAAACTCTTTGGGTGTTAGTCACATGGCGATGTGAACTATGAGTGTTAATGTAACGCCCCGAGACCGATGTGCCAGGTGTCGTTCAGTTATTCGCTGGTGTTGCCTTGTCATTCCTTGCGTGTCATGCATTGCATATCACGTCATCATGCGCATTTCATTTGCATACGTGTTCGTCTCACGCATCCGAACATTTTCCCCGTTGTCCGTTTTGCAATCCGGCGTTCCGTTCTTCTCCGGTGGTCCTTTCTACCTTTCTTTCATGTGTGGGGATTATACATTTCCGGATTGGACCGAGTCTTGCCAAGCGGCCTTGGTTTACTACCGGTAGACCGCCTGTCAAGTTTCGTACCATTTGGACTTCGTTTGATACTCCAACGGTTGACCGAGGGACCGAAAAGGCCTCGTGTGTGTTGCAGCCCAACACCCTTTCAATTTGGCCCAAAACCCACCAAACTCTGTTCCATCATCTCGGTCGTTCGATCACGATCGCGTGGCCGAAAACCACACCTCATTTGGACTCTCCTAGCTCCCTCTACCTATAAAAGAGCACCCCTCCCCGAAATTTCGGATCATTTCGCGGATGAAACCCTAGCTTCTTCCCACTCCGCCGCCGGACATGTCCGCGCCCGCCGGACGCGTCCAGCCTCCACCTCACTCCAGCCAATCAGAAGGCGCCACGTCAGCCCCGCCGCCCCTATCCTCCAATCAGAAGCCGCCACCTCACCTCCCCTGCGCCCACTTCGCCGCGGGCCCGCCGAGCCCATCTGAGGCCCGCGCAGGCCCGGATCCCCGCCACCGCGCTCGATCCAGGGTCTCGCTCGAGGGGAGGAGCCCCTCGATGCTGCAGTTCATCGCCGGGGCCCGCTGTGCCGCCGCCGGTGATCTCTCAGGCGAGCCCCTCGCCGTCTGGCCTACTTCCCTCCTTCCTCGCACTCTCTCTCATGCCCTCTGTCTCCCTCGCAGGTCAGCCACCGCCATGGGTTCCTGCAGCCTCGAGCTCCATCCCTCGCCCACGAACGGGATCCGCCGGATCCGATCCGCCGCAGCCCGTTCCCGCCATCCGCCGGAGTCCACCGTGGGAGCGCCGCCCCACCTCGCCTGAGATGCGCCGCTGCCCCCTGCTTTCCCTCGATCTCCTCTGGACCGAGGAGAACGACGAGCGCACAGTGGGCCTCCTCCCCGCCTTGGCCTCCTAGGTCCAGATCCGCACCGCGCCAGCCCAGCCGGCCTCGCCTCGGCCTCCTTCCTCCTCTGCGGGCCAGGCCCAGGGTGAGCCGACCCCAGCGCCCCCTCCTCTATTTTTTTCCTCGCTGTTGGGCTTCCTCAGATTCGGCCCGATGCATGTTTTTTTTCCAGCGTCTGGACGATTTGTCTATTATCCTGAGACAGCAGTTTTGCAGTTTAGACCCTCATATTCATGCATTTAAAAACTCACTAACCGTGCATCGGATTAAAATGTTTTATATATGAAACTTGCTCAGAATTTTGTGTAGATTAATAATATCCAACTTTCATCTATGTTTAAAATATTTAAAATGCTGTTTGCATTAATTTGCTCCTATGCCATGTTAAAATGATTTAATTCATAACTAATTAACCGTAGCTCCGAATTTAATAATCTTTATATGTAAATGGGGTAGAATTTTGCCTAGTTTTTCATGGTGACCTTCATTTTGCATGCTTAACAACTCTAAAATTATGTTTAAGGCAGAACAGTACCAAACCTTAAACTATGCATATGAGGATTTTTCCGGAATTGTTGTTCGTTGTTTCCGGCCTCATTTAAACTTGCCTAGATAGGTAGTTTTGTTGTTCTTCACCTCTTGCCATGCTTAACAACATTTAATATTGTTGAGTACCTAACCGGGAGAGAACTAAATAATTGACGTGGTGTTCCGTCAATATGCAACTCCGTTGCATAATGAGCTCCACTTAATTTGTAGGATTGTTTGTGCATTTTGCCATGCCATGCTTCATTAAACCGGACATGCATCATAATTGTTTGTGCATCATGCCATGTCTATGCGTTGGTTGTTTACTATGTTGTTTGCTTCTTTCCGGTGTTGCTTCTTCGGGTTGGTTCCGATAACGTCGTGTTGTGAGGATCCGTTCGACTACGTCCGTTTAACTTCTTCATGGACTCGTTCTTCTTCCTTGCGGGATTTCAGGCAAGATGATCATACCCTCGAAATCACTACTATCTTTGCTATGCTAGTTTGCTCGCTCTTTTGCCATGCCAATGCTACGATGCCTACCATTTGCTTGTCAGCCTCCCAAATTGCCATGTCAAACCCCTAACCCACCATGTCCTAGCAAACCGGTGTTTGGCTATGTTACCGCTTTGCTCAGCCCCTCTTATAGCGTTGTTAGTTGCAGATGAAGATTGAAGTTTGTTCCTTGTTGGAACATGGAGATGTTGTTCCTTGTTGGAATATTTATTTACTTGTTGGGATATCACTATATATCTTATTTAATTAATGCATCTATATACTTGGTGAAGGGTGGAAGGCTCGGCCTTATGCCTGGTGTTTTGTTCCACTCTTGCTGCCCTAGTTTCCGTCATATCGGTGTTATGTTCCCGGATTTTGCGTCCCTTACGCGGTTGGGCTATAATGGGAACCCCTTGACAGTTCGCCTTAAGTAAAGCTCTTCCAGCAATGCCCAACATTGGTTTTATCATTCGCCACCTAGCCTCTTTTTCCCTTGGGTTTCGCGGACTCAAGGGTCATCATTATTTTAACCCCCCAGGCCAGTGCTCCTCTGAGTGTTGGTCCAACTGTCAGCTACTGGTGACCACCAGGGGCAACTCTGGGCTGGCCTACCCGTACCTAGGACAATCTGAGTGTGCCCTGAGAAAGAGATATGTGCAGCTCCTATCGGGATTTGTCGGCACATTCGGGCGGTGTTGCTGGTTTAGTTTTACCCTGTCGAAATGTCTTGTTGTACCAGGATACCGAGTCTGATCGGAACGTCTCGGGTGGAGGTCTATTCCTCCGTTGACCGTGAGAGCTTGTCATGGGCTAAGTTGGGACACCCTGCAGGGATTTGAACTTTCGAAAGTCGTACCCGCGGTTATGGGCAGATGGGAATTTGTTAATGTCCGATTGTAGAAAACCTGAACTTGACCTTAATTAAAATGAATCAACCGCGTGTGTAACCGTGATTGTCTCTTTCCGGTGGGGTCCGGGAAGTGAACACGGTTGTTGGAGTTATGCTTGACGTAGGTAGTCTAGGATCACTTCTTGATCATACTTTTATCGACCGTGCTTTGCCTTCTCTTCTCGCTCTCATTTGCGTATGTTAGCCACCATATATGCTAGTCGCTTGCTGCAGCTCCACCTCATACCTTTACCTTACCCATAAGCTTAAATAGTCTTGATCGCGAGGGTGCGAGATTGCTGAGTCCCCGTGGCTCACAGATACTTCCAAAACCAGCTTGCAGGTGTCGATGAGTCCGTGCAGATGATGGAACCAAGCTCAGGAGGAGCTCAATGAAGATCTTGTCCTTTGTGTTGTTCCGTTTCCAGTTGATCAGTAGTGAAGCCCAGTTGGGGTCGATCGGGGACCTTTGTCGCATTTGGGGTTCTTCTTTTATTTTGGTTCCGTAGTCGGACCATGAGTGTATTTGATTGATGTAATGTTTATTCCTGTAATTGTGTGAAGTGGCGATTGTAAGCCAACTATGTATCCCTTTTCCTTACGTATTACATGGGTTGTGTGAAGATTACCTCACTTGCGACATATGCCTTCAATGCGATTATGTCTCTAAGTCGTGCCTCGACACGTGGGAGCTATAGTCGCATCGAGGGTGTTACAGTTAATCACATGGCGATGTGAACTAGATTATTGACTCTAGTGCAAGTGTGAGACTGCTGGAAATATGCCCTAGAGGCAATAATAAAATGGTTATTATTATATTTCCTTGTTCATGGTAATTGTCTATTGTTCATGCTATAATTGTATTAACTGGAAACCGTAATACATGTGTGAATACATAGACCACAAACATGTCCCTAGTAAGCCTCTAGTTGACTAGCTCGTTGATCAATGGGTGGTTATGGTTTCCTGACCATGGACATTGGATGTCGTTGATAACAGGATCACATCATTAGGAGAATGATGTGATGGACAAGACCCAATCCTAAGCATAGCACAAGATCGTGTAGTTCGTTCGCTAGAGCTTTTCTAATGTCAAGTATCATTTCCTTATACCATGAGATTGTGCAACTCCCGGATACCGTAGGAATGCTTTGGGTGTATCAAACGTCACAACGTAACCGGGTGACTATAAAGGTGCACTACAGGTATCTCCCAAAGTGTCTGTTGGGTTGGCACGAATCGAGACTGGGATTTGTCACTCCGTATGACGGAGAGGTATCTCTGGGCCCACTCGGTAATGCATCATCATAATGAGCTCAGTTTGACTAAGGAGTTAGTCATGGGATCATGCATTACGGAACGAGTAAAGAGACTTGCCGGTAATGAACAAGGTATAGGGATACCGACGATCGAATCTCGGGCAAGTAACATACCGATAGACAAAGGGAATTGTATACGGGATTGATTGAATCCCCGATATCGTGGTTCATCCGATGAGATCATCGTGGAACATGCGGGAGACAATATGGGTATCCAGATCCCGCTATTGGTTATTGGCCGGAGAGGTGTCTCGATCATGTCTGCATAGTTCCCGAACCCGTAGGGTCTACA
Source organism: Triticum urartu (assembly GCF_003073215.2). NCBI lineage: Eukaryota > Viridiplantae > Streptophyta > Magnoliopsida > Poales > Poaceae > Triticum > Triticum urartu. The sequence goes on from NC_053023.1 coordinate 557,675,933, forward strand.
CACTTAAGGTTCGGTGACGCTAGAGTTGTAATGGGAACAGTATGTGGTTACCGAAGGTAGTTTGGAGTCCCGGATGAGATCCCGAACGTCACAAGGAGTTCCGAAATGGTCCGGAGGTGAAGATCGATATATTGGACGAAGGGTATTGGAGTCTGAAAGTGTTTCGAGGATACCAGGCTATGGCTAGCATGACCGAAAGGTGTTTCGAAGGCCCCGGCAAGTGTTGCAGGGCCTCATGGGCCAAGGGGAGGGGGCAAACCAGCCCACTAAGAGCATCTCCAGCCGTTGCCCCCCCCAGGATGCATAAAAATCGCCCCCCTGGGGGCGAGCCGGCGATACAATCGGCGCTGGGGGCGGTTTTGCGCCCAGTCGTCGCCCCCAGCTCGCCCCCAGGCGCCGAAATTGGCCCACTTTTCAGCCTCATTTCGGCGAATAAAGGGTCCATATGGGCGAGAATAGGCCCATATTCAGCGTGGTTCGCCGTGTCTCGGCGTTCAATTATCAACACAATTTTTTCTTATCACATATTTCATCACAGAAAAATCAAATACTTCAACAAAATAGTACAACAACAAATAGTTCAATACAAATTATATAGTTCAACAAATAAAAACTCATATTTCATCACACGCGCCCCCCTTGAGCCTCCATAGGTGCTCAATCAGATCTTTCTGCAGTTGATGATGCACCTGTGGGCCTCGGATCTCCTGAAGCATACTGAGATAGGCAGCCCAGGTTGCCGGTAGCTGGTGATCAACTTCGGCTAGAGGACCCTGCCTGTAGTATGGTTCAGTGTCAAACACTGGGTCTTCTTGCTCGCTCTCGATGATCATGTTGTGCAAGATGACACAGCAAGTCATAATCTCCCACATTTGATCTTTGGACCAGGTCTAAGCGGGGTACCGAACAACAGCAAATCGAGATTGGAGCACACCAAATGCCCGCTCGACATCCTTCCTGCAAGCCTCCTGAATCTTCACAAACCAGGCGTTCTTGCCTCCTGGCACAGGGTTTGAGATCGTCTTCACAAATGTCGACCATCTTGGATAGATGCCATCAGCTAGATAGTACCCCTTGTTGTAGTGCCGCCCATTGATCTCGAAGTTCACCGGAGGAGAATGACCTTCAACAAGCTTGGCAAAGACAGGAGAGCACTGCAGCACGTTGATGTCATTATGAGTTCCTGGCATACCAAAGAAGGAGTGCCAAATCCAGAGGTCCTGTGTGGCCCCCGCCTCAAGTACCACACTGCAACCGTCTTTGGCGCCTTTGTACATCCCCTGCCAAGCAAATGGACAATTCTTCCATTTCCAATGCATGCAGTCGATGCTTCCAAGCATCCCAGGAAATCATCTTGCTGCATTCTGTACTAGGATCTAAGCAGTGTCTTCCGCATTGGGTGTTCTCAAGTATTGTGGTCCAAACACTGCCACCACTGCCCGACAGAACTTGTAGAAACACTCTATGCTGGTGGACTCGGTCATGTGCCCATAGTCGTCGAGTGAATCACCGGGAGCTCCGTATGCAAGCATCCTCATCGCTTTCTGATACGTCTCCAACGTATCTATAATTTTTTATTGTTCCATGCTATTATATTATCAACTTTGGATGTTTATGGGCTTTATTATGCACTTTTATATTATTTTTGGGACTAACCTATTAACCTAGAGCCCAGTGCCAGTTTCTGTTTTTCCCTTGTTTTAGAGTATCGCAGAAAAGGAAAATCAAACGGAGTCCAATTGACCTGAAACTTCACGGAACTTATTTTTGGAAGAAAAGCAACTCGGGAGACTTGGAGTCCACGTAAGGGAAGCTTTGAGGAGGCTACGAGGTAGGGGGCGCGCCCACCCCCCTGGGCGCGCCCTCCACCCTCATGGGCCCCTCATGGCCCCCCTGACGTACTTCTTCCGCCTATATATCTCCATATACCCTAAAAACATTCGAGAGCACAATAGATCGAGAGTTCCGCCGCCAGAAGCCTCCGTAGCCACCGAAAGCCAATCTAGACCCGTTCTGGCACCCTGTCGGAGGGGGCAATCCCTCTCCGGTGGCCATCTTCATCATCCCGGTGCTCTCCATGACGAGGAGGGAGTATTTCTCCCTCGGGGCGGAGGGTATGTACCAGTAGCTATGTGTTTGATCTCTCTCTCTCGTGTTCTTGAGGTGGTACGATCTTGATGTATCGCGAGCTTTGCTATTATAGTTGGATCCTATGATGTTTCCCCCCCCCTCTACTCTCTTGTAATGGATTGAGTTTACCCTTTGAAGTTATCTTATCGGATTGAGTCTTTAAAGATTTGAGAACACTTGATGTATGTCTTGCCGTGTGTATGTGTGGTGACAATGGGATACCACGTGATTCACTTGATGTATGTTTTGGTGATCAACTTGCGGGTTCCGCCCATGAACCTATGCATAGGGGTTGGCACACGTTTTCGTCGTGATTCTCCGGTAGAACTTTGGGGCACTCTTTGAGGTCCTTTGTGTTGGTGGAATAGATGAATCTGAGATTGTGTGATGCATATCGTATAACCATACCACGGATACTTGAGGTGACATTGGAGTATCTAGGTGACATTAGGGTTTTGGTTGATTTGTGTCTTAAGGTGTTATTCTAGTACGAACTCTAGGGCTGTTTGTGACACTTATAGGAATAGCCCAACGGATTGATTGGAAAGAATAACTTTGAGGTGGTTTCATACCCTACCTGAAGGAAATATGCCCTAGAGGCAATAATAAAGTTATTGTTTATTTCCTTATATCATGATAAATGTTTATTATTCATGCTAGAATTGTATTAACCGGAAACATAATACATGTGTGAATACATAGACAAACAGAGTGTCACTAGTATGCCTCTACTTGACTAGCTTGTTAATCAAAGATGGTTATGTTTCCTAACCATGGACAAAAGAGTTGTTATTTGATTAACGGGATCACATCATTAGATGAATGATCTGGTTGACATGACCCATTCCATTAGCTTAGCACCCGATCGTTTAGTATGTTGCTATTGCTTTCTTCATGACTCATACATGTTCCTATGACTATGAGATTATGCAACTCCCGTTTGCCGGAGGAACACTTTGTGTGCTACCAAACGTCACAACGTAACTGGGTGATTATAAAGGAGCTCTACAGGTGTCTCCAAAGGTAAATGTTGGGTTGGCGTATTTTGAGATTAGGATTTGTCACTCCGATTGTCGGAGAGGTATCTCTGGGCCCTCTCGGTAATGCACATCACTTAAGCCTTGTAAGCATTGCAACTAATGAGTTAGTTGCGGGATGATGTATTACAGAATGAGTAAAGAGACTTGCCAGTAACGAGATTGAACTAGGTATTTGGAATACCGACGATCGAATCTCGGGCAAGTAACATACCGATGACAAAGGGAACAACGTATGTTGTTATGCGGTCTGACCGATAAAGATCTTCGTAGAATATGTAGGAGCCAATATGGGCATCCAGGTCCCGCTGTTGGTTATTGATCGGAGACATGTCTCGGTCATGTCTACATTGTTCTCGAACCCGTAGGGTCCGCACGCTTAAGGTTACGATGACAGTTATATTATGAGTTTATGCATTTTGATGTACCGAAGGTTGTTCGGAGTCCCGGATGTGATCACGGACATGACGAGGAGTCTCGAAATGGTCGAGACATAAAGATTGATATATTGGAAGCCTAGGTTTGGATATCGGAAGTGTTCCGGGTGAAATCGGGATTTTACCGGAGTACCGGGAGGTTACCGGAACCCCCGGGGGAGCTAAATGGGCCTTTATGGGCCTTGGTGGAAAAGAGAAGAGGCAGCCCATAGTGGGCCGCGCGCCCCTCCCCTCCCTTGGTCCGAATTGGACAAGGAGAGGGGGCCGGCCCCTCTCTCTCTTTTCCCCCCTCCGCGAGTCCTATTCCAACTAGGATTGGGGGGGATCCTACTCCCAGAGGGAGTAGGACTCTCCTGGCGCGCCCTATGTGGCCGGCCGGCCTCCCCCCTTTGGTCCTTTATATACTGAGGCAGAGGCACCCTAGAGAAACACAAGTTGATCCACGTGATCATATTCTTAGCCGTGTGCGGTGCCCCCTTCCACCATAATCCTCGATAATATTGTAGCGGAGTTTAGGCGAAGCCCTTCTGCAGTAGTACATCAAGATTGTCACCATGCCGTCGTGCTGATGGAACTCTTCCCCGACACTTTGCTGGATCGGAGTCCGGGGATCGTCATCGAGCTGAACGTGTGCTAGAACTCGGAGGTGCCGTAGTTTCGGTGCTTGATTGGTCGGGTCATGAAGACGTACGACTACATCAACCAAACGCTTCCGTTGTCGATCTACTAGGTATGTAGATCACACTCTCCCCTCTCGTTGCTATGCATCACCATGATCTTGCGTGTGCATAGGAAATTTTTTGAAATTACTACGTTCCCCAACACTACCATAATCTCTTCGTTTCTTCTCCGCTATTAGTGACTCTTTGTTGCATGTTGAGGGATAGTTATGTGATCCAATTATGATATTATTGTTGAGGGAACTTGCACTAGTGAAAGTATGAACCCTAGGCCTTGTTTCCTAGCATTGCAATACCGTTTACGCTCACTTTTATCATTAGTTACCTTGCTGTTTTTATATTTTCAGATTACAAAAACCTTTATCTATTATGCATATACCACTTGTATCACCATCTCTTCGCCGAACTAGTGCACATATACAATTTACCATTGTATTGGGTGTGTTGGGGACACAAGAGACTATTTGTTATTTGGTTGCAGGGTTGCTTGAGAGAGACCATCTTCATCCTACGCCTCCTACGGATTGATAAACCTTAGGTCATCCACTTGAGGGAAATTTGCTACTGTCCTACAAACCTCTGCACTTGGAGGCCCAACAACGTCTACAAGAAGAAGGTTGTGTAGTACACATCAAGCTCTTTTCTGGCGCCGTTGCCGGGGAGGTGAGTGCTTGAAGGTATATCTTTAGATCTTGCAATCGAGTCTTTTAGTTTCTTGTTTTATCACTAGTTTAGTTTATAAAATAAAACTATAAAAAATGGAATTGAGTTTGTCTCATACGCTTCACCTTTTTAATACCTTTCATGAGTATGATGGAAAGGATAATTGTGCTCAAGTGCTAGAAGAAGAAATCTATAAAATGTTTGGCACTAAATATTTGAATGATGAGCATGATTGCAATGTTGTTAGTACGAATTCTTTGAATATCCATGATACTAATGATGATTGCACTAGTTATGATGAAAATGTCTCCTATAAACATGTCAATTTTTGTGGAGTACATTGGGTTTGTAAGTACACACCAAATAGGGAAGATAGATATTGCAAGAGGCATAAGTACTTAGAAACTAAATTGTTGCAAGAAAGGCTAGATGAATGTGCTGAAAATTTAAATTATCTTGGCCATACTTGTGAGCTTTGCAATGAACATGATCATTTCAATACCCAATGCAAATTGTTTCATGATCGTATCGTGTCCAAAAATTGTGATGACTTGATTTCCCTTGCACATCATAATGAACTTAGTTTGCTCTTGGGTTATGAAGAAATGAAACGTATAACTAAGGATATTCCAAAATTTGCCCTTGATAGAGTTCTTCATTTTGATCTAGAGGAAATTTATATGTATTGTGCGGTGAATTGTATTGAAAATCCTTATATTGCCAACTACATAAAGAAAAGAAAACAAATAGATGATGAAGAGAATACTAATGAAAGGGAAGAGACTTGCCAATATCCTCCTATTATTTCTTATGATGAATCAGGTAACGAGGAGGAGCCTCCTATTCAACCAATCTCATTAATAAGGAGCTCCAAAAAGAGGATTTAACCCACACATGATGTGGTGAATAAGAAGAAAAGAAAAAGGAAGAGAGGTAAAAAGATATCTCTCCCAAATAATGCTGCTCCTATTACTATTGTGCCTCATGAAAATATAATTGTGGAAGACAATGATACTTCTTATGATCTTGAAAATCTTTTTGGCACTTGCTTGGAAGAATATGATAATTGCTATACTATTGGTGCTATCCATACTATTAATGATGAGAGTGATTATGCTTATGATATGAAAAGGCCCAAGCTTAGGGATGCTATGTTTGATGAAGATGATGTTTTTGAGAATATATTTGTTGCAATTAATGCTTGTCCCAAGCTTGTGGATGGTACGTTTAATGAAGATGATATTTTTAGTCTTCCAAGTTTTGATATGCAAATTTATAATGATGATAGCATGCCTCCTACCTATGATGATTATTGTGATGATACTTATGCTATAAAAAGTAGTGATTATATTTATAAAACTTGTCATGATTATGGTTACCCCTTTTCTGAACTTTACTCATTTAATGTGGAAACAATTTATAGTATTCAAGTCTCTTATGATACTCCCACTATCCCGAATGAGAAGAATTTTGCTTATGTGGAGAGTAATAAAAATTCTATGCTTATGCATCATGAAAATAATGCTTTAGGTGCTGGTTATATTGTTGAATTCATTCATGATGCTACTGAAAATTATTATGAGGGGGGAACATATGCTTGTAGGAATTGCAATAATATCAAGTTTCCTCCCTATGTGCTTAAAATTTTGAAGTTATGCTTGTTTTACCTTCCTATGCAAGATGATTATTGTTCCCATAAGTTGTTTGCTCACAAAATCCCTATGCATAGGAAGTGGGTTAGACTTAAATGTGCTAGTCATACTCTTCATGATGCTCTCTTTATGTTTCAATTCTTATATTTTATGTGAGCATCATTGAAATCATCATGCCTAGCTAGGGGCGTTAAACGATAGCGCTTGTTGGGAGGCAAACCAACTTTATTTTTGTTCCTTGATTTTTGCTCCTGCTTAGTAATAAATAATTTATCTAGCTTCTGTTATGATTGAGTTTTTATGTTTTAATTAGTGTTTGTTCCAAGTAGAACCGTTGGGAAGACTTGGGGTATGTCTTGTTGATCTTGCTGTAAAAAACAGAAACTTTAGCGCTCACGGGAATTGCCACCATTTTTTATTGGATAGTGATATTTAGTTAATTCTTTTTTAAGATGATTAATAGATAAATTCCTCACGTCAAGAAATTTATTTTAGAATTTTTGAGGTTCCATAAGTTTGCGTTAGTTACAGATTACTACAGACTGTTCTGTTTTTGACAGATTCTGTTTTTCGTGTGTTGTTTGCTTATTTTGATGAATCTATGGCTAGTATAATAGTTTATAAACATAGAGAAGTTGGAATACAGTAGGTTTAACACCAATATAAATAAAAAATTAGTTCATTACAGTACCTTGAAGTGGTGTTTTGTTTTCTTTCGCTAACAGAGCTTACGAGTTTTCTGTTAAGTTTTGTGTTGTGAAGTTTTCAAGTTTTGGGTAAAGATTCGATGGACTATGGAATAAGGAGTGGCAAGAGCCTAAGATTGGGGATGACCAAGGCACCCCAAGGTAATATTCAAGGACAACCAAAAGCCTAAGCTTGGGGATGCCCCGGAAGGCATCCCCTCTTTCGTCTTCGTTCATCGGTAACTTTACTTGGAGCTATATTTTTATTCGCCACATGATATGTGTTTTGCTTGGAGCGTAATTTTATTTTATTTTTGCTTGCTGTTTGAATAAAATACCAAGATCTTAAATTATTAAATGTTAGAGAGTCTTCACATAGCTTCATAATTATTTGACTACTCATTGATCTTTATTTATATCTTTCAGAGTAGTTTGTTGTTGCTCTAGTGCTCCACTTATATCTTTTTAGAGCATGGTGGTAGTTTTATTTTGAAGAAATAGATGAACTCTCATGCTTCACTTATATCATTTTGAGAGTCTCTAAACAGCATGGTAGTTTGCTTTGGTTATGAATTTAGTCCTAATATGATGGGTATCAAAGAGGGATATAATAAAAACTTTCATATAAAGTGCATTGAATACTAAGAGAAGTTTGATACTTGATAATTGTTTTGAGATATGGAGATGGTGATATTAGAGTCATGATAGTTGAGTAATTGTGAATTTGAGAAATACTTGTGTTGAAGTTTGTGATTCCCGTAGCATGCACGTATGGTGAACCGTTATGTGATGAAGTCGGAGCATAATTTATTTATTGATTGTCTTCCTTATGAGTGGCGGTCGGGGACGAGCGATGGTCTTTTCCTACCAATCTATCCCCCTAGGAGCATGTGCGTAGTACTTTGTTTCGATAACTAATAGATTTTTGCAATAAGTATGTGAGTTCTTTATGACTAATGTTGAGTCCATGGATTATACGCACTCTCACCCTTCCACCATTGCTAGCCTCTCTAGTACCGCGCAACTTTCGCCGGTACCATAAACCCACCAAATACCTTCCTCAAAACAGCCACCATACCTACCTATTATGGCATTTCCATAGTCATTCCGAGATATATTGCCATGCAACTATCCACCGTTCCGTTTATTATGACACGCTCCATCATTGTCATATTGCTATGCATGATCATGTAGTTGACATTGTATTTGTGGCAAAGCCACCGTTCATAATTCTTTCATACATGTCACTCATGCATCATTGCACATCCCGGTACACCGTCGGAGGCATTCATATAGAGTCATATTTTGTTCTAAGTATCGAGTTGTAATTCTTGAGTTGTAAGTAAATAAAAGTGTGATGATCATCATTATTAGAACATTGTCCCAGTGAGGAAAGGATGAGACTATGATTCCCCCACAAGTCGGGATGAGACTCCGGACGAAAATAAATAAATAAAAGAGGCCAAAGAAGCCCAAATAAAAAAAAGAGAAAAGAGGCCATAAAAAAAGAGAAGGCCCAAATAAAAAAATGAGAGAAAAAGAGAGAAGGGGCAATGCTACTATCCTTTTACCACACTTGTGCTTCAAAGTAGCACCATGATCTTCATGATAGAGAGTCTCCTATAATATCAATTTCATATACTAGTTGGAATCTTTCATTATAGAACTTGGCTTGTATATTCCAATGATGGGCTTCCTCAAAATGCCCTAGGTCTTCGTGAGCAAGTGAGTTGGATGCACACCCACTAGTTTCTTTTTTTAAGCTTTCATACATTTATAGCTCTAGTGCATCCGTTGCATGACAATCCCTACTCACTCACATTGGTATCTATTAATGGGCATCTCCATAGCCCGTTGATATGCCTAGTTGATGTGAGACTATCTTCTCCTTTTTGTCTTCTCCACAACCACCATTCTATTCCACCTATAGTGTTATATCCATGGCTCACGCTCATGTATTACGTGAAGATTGAAAAAGTTTGATAACATCAAAAGTATGAAACAATTTCCTGGCTTGTCATCGGGGTTGTGCATGATTTAAATATGTTGTGTGGTGAAGATGGAGCATAGCCAGACTATATGATTTTGTAGGGATAGCTTTCTTTGGCCATGTTATTTTGAGAAGACATGATTGCTTAGTTAGTATGCTTGAAGTATTATTATTTTTATGTCAATATTAAACTTTTGTCTTGAATCTTATGGATCTGAATATTCTTGCCACAATAAAGAGAATTACTTAGAGAAATATGTTAGGTAGCATTCCACATCAAAAATTCTATTTTTATCATTTACCTACTCGAGGACGAGCAGGAATTAAGCTTGGGGATGCTGATACGTCTCCAACGTATCTATAATTTTTGATTGTTCCATGCTATTATATTATCAACTTTGGATGCTTATGGGCTTTATTATGCACTTTTATATTATTTTTGGGACTAACCTATTAACCTAGAGCCCAATGCCAGTTTCTGTTTTTTCCTTGTTTTAGAGTATCGCGGAAAAGGAAAACCAAATGGAGTCCAATTGACCTGAAACTTCACGGAACTTATTTTTGAAAGAAAAGCAACCCGGGAGACTTGGAGTCCACGTAAGGGAAGCTTCGAGGAGGCCACGAAGTAGGGGGGCGCGCCCTCCACCCTCCTGGGCCCCTCGTGGCCCCCCTAACGTACTTCTTCCGCCTATATATCTCCATATACCCTAAAAACATCCGAGAGCACAATAGATCGGGAGTTCTGCCGCCAGAAGCCTCCGTAGCCACCGAAAGCCAATCTAAACCCGTTCCGGCACCCTGCCGGAGGGGGCAATCCCTCTCTGGTGGCCATCTTCATCATCCCGGTGCTCTCCATGACGAGGAGGGAGTAGTTCTCCCTCGGGGCTGAGGGTATGTACCAGTAGCTATGTGTTTGATCTCTCTCTCTCATGTTCTTGAGGTAGTACGATCTTGATGTATCGCGAGCTTTGCTATTATAGTTGGATCCTATGATGTTTTCTCCCCCCTCTACTCTCTTGTAATGGATTGAGTTTTCCCTTTGAAGTTATCTTATCGGATTGAGTCTTTAAAGATTTGAGAACACTTGATGTATGTCTTGCCGTGCGTATCTGTGGTGACAATGGGATACCACGTGATTCACTTGATGTATGTTTTGGTGATCAACTTGCGGGTTCCGCCCATGAACCTATGCATAGGGGTTGGCACACGTTTTCGTCGTGATTCTCCGGTAGAACTTTGGGGCACTCTTTGAGGTCCTTTGTGTTGGTTGAATAGATGAATCTGAGATGTGTGATGCATATCGTATAATCATAGCCACGGATACTTGAGGTGACATTGGAGTATCTAGGTGACATTAGGGTTTTGGTTGATTTGTGTCTTAAGGTGTTATTCTAGTATGAACTCTAGGGCTGTTTGTGACACTTATAGGAATAGCCCAACGGATTGATTGGAAATAATAACTTTGAGGTGGTTTCGTACCCTACCATAATCTCTTCATTTGTTCTCCGCTATTAGTGACTTTGGAGTGACTCTTTGTTGCATGTTGAGGGATAGTCATGTGATCCAATTATGCTATTATTGTTGAGGGAACTTGAACTAGTGAAAGTATGAACCCTAGGCCTTGTTTCCTAGCACTGCAATACCGTTTACGCTCACTTTTATCATTAGTTACCTTGCTGTTTTTATATTTTCAGATTACAAAAACCTTTATCTATTATCCATATACCACTTGTATCACCATCTCTTCGCCGAACTAGTGCACCTATACAATTTACCATTGTATTGGGTGTGTTAGGGACACAAGAGACTATTTGTTATTTGGTTGCAGGGTTGCTTGAGAGAGACCATCTTCATCTTACGCCTCCTACGGATTGATAAATCTTAGGTCATCCACTTGAGGGAAATTTGCTACTGTCCTATAAACCTCTGCACTTGGAGGCCCAACAATGTCTACAAGAAGAAGGTTGTGTAGTAGACATCACTGTCGTGCACTTCTGGATGGAAGTGAATCCAAGGGCGTCGGTGCAATCCATCTTGCACTTGAAGTAGTTTTCGAACTCCCGGATGGAATTCACAATCCTGAGGAAGAGCTTTCGGCTCATCCGCTAACGGCGCCGAAATGTTTTCTCGCCGTGAAGTGGAGCATCGGCGAAGTAGTCGGAGTAGAGCATGCAGTAGCCTTCGAGACGATGTCGATTCTTTGCTTTCACCCGCCCCAGCGCCGAGCCACCTCGCCGCGACTTTTCATTGCTCGCCAGCAGCTGGGCGAGGGTGGCGAGCACCATGAGATGCTCTTCTTCCTGGACGTCGGCCTCGGCTTCCTCCTCCAGCAGCGTGGCGATCGCTTCCTCGTCATCCAAGTCCATCGCCGAGGCAGGCAAATCACCGAACACCTTGCGCCCGGTGGGCATGTACCCCCCGCTAAACTGCCCCTCCACGGCCGGAAACGGCTGTCGGAAACGCCCAGCTGCTGTTGGAGGGGCTGCCGCGGCGAAGCTCTGCTATTTTTCCGGTGGGGAATGGCTATCTAGCAGTGAAGGGCGGCGGGAGGCGCCAAGATATAGCTAGTGGCGGCCGAGGGCGCGGGGGGTGGGAGGCAAGTCGGGGAAGAAAACCTTGACTTTTCCCCTGACGGTGTGGGCCAGCCGCGCTTTTCCCTTGCACCGGAGCCCCCAATTGCCCCCTAGTGCGCCGGGCTCGGCCTGTGACCGCCGGGCGGAAAAAAGGTCCGAGCCGGCGATTTTCGGCGTCCTGGGGGCGCGACTGGGGTGTTTTTTGGCGCCGACGCCGAAAAAGTGGCCTGGGGGGCCTGTTGGGGCGCGGCTGGAGATGCTCTAAGGGGTTGTGCGCCCCCCCCCCACACCCTTTCCCATGTTACTTGGGAAGGTGGGGCACCTCCACCTGGCTTGGGAGGCAAGCCTCCACCTACTTGGCTTGGGGGGCAAGTCTCCCTAGGGTTTCCCTAGGGAGATCCAATCTGCCCTAGCCGCCGCCCCCTAGGGGAAACCCTAGGGCGCCTCCCCCTTCTCCTCTTCCCCCAATATATAGTGAGAGGGTGGGAGGGCAGCCGCACCCTTCCCGTGACGCAGCCCTCTCCCCCTCTCCAACTCCTCCTCCTCTTCCATAGTGCTTGGCGAAGCCCTGCCGGAGAACCACGAGCTCCTCCACCCCCATGCCGTCGTGCTGCTGGAGTTGTCCCTCAACTTCTCCTCTCCCCTTGCTGGATCAAGAAGGAGGAGACGTCCCGGGCTGTACGTGTGTTGAATGTGGAGGCGCCGTCCATTCGACACTTGATCGGATATTCCGCGATTTGAATCGCCGCGAGTACGACTCCATCAACCGCGTTCTTGTAACGCTTTCGCTTAGCGATCTTCAATGGTATGAAGATGCACTCCCTCTCTCTCTCTCTCTCGTTGCTAGCATTTCCTAGATTGATCTTGGTGACATGTTGGAAAATTTTGAATTGTTACTACGTTCCCCAACACCTTGTCCTCTAACTTTGTTGTAACTCAAATTATACTTGTCGTATTAAAGCAAGCTCCCATAATCATCAAACCATTCAGGATCGAACCTTCTCCTCTTAACCCTAAAGCTTGAACATGAAAGATCGATATCTCTTGGCTAACAAGGTCCATTAACCAGGTACTCTCTTCTTACCAGACATTTCAAAATTGTATGATAATGTTTACAATTTCCTCTTTTTTGGATCATATTGAATCTCCTCCTCCCAATTCATGCCTTTATGGAGCATTGTGATGATACCTTTCTTTTCAGAAGAAACTTGTCCATATTATCTGCATTTAACAAAAAATTTACAAATGAGAACTCATAACTGAGTTCAAGAAAGTTTTGAGGGATTTGAAAAAAAATATGGTTTTGAAAAAAGTTCAAGAATTTGAAAAAAGTCACGCACTCAAAAAAGTATTTGTGGATTTTTTATTTTGTATTTGAAAAAGTTCACGGATTTTCAAAAATTTACAAATTAAAGAAAGTTCACACATTTAAAAAAATAGTTTGCTAAAAGGGCAAAAGAACCTAAATACAAAACCCAAAAATGGTCAAAAGCTTCTAGAAGCTTCCTAAAACTGGCTGGAATCTACTAGAAGCTTCACAAAATTGGTTGGGAATGATTCAGAAAAAACACGGAACGGCCGCTTTATGTGGGTTGGCCCATTCACAAGCGGCCGTGCATTGCGGGAATGAAACAAAATTGTTGTCACGAAAGAGAGGAATTAAATAAATGGGTCGAGCGCAAGCTGGAGAGGGGTTGTACGCTGGTTTGTCAAATGCATTGTAACAATCAGAGAAGGTGCTAAATAGGGTTTGGGACAATGTTGCACGAATGAACAACTTGAAACCCACTACTGAACCGACTCAATTCTAGAGAGCAACTAACTAAGGATTACCCCCTGTGGGGTTTCCGCAAGGGTCACTTTTTTGGCACGAGAGCGTACCAAGTGGTGCGCCCAGCCGTCGCCACATGACGTGTGCTGGGCACTTCATATGGATTTATGTTTTTTATTTTTCTGTACGCTTTTTCGGGTTTTAGATTTTTTTTGACCTTCCCTTATTCAGGAAGCACGATTGTGCTTCTTATGGAGGCATAAATTTACCTCCGCGAGCTCGTGGAAGCATATATTTGCTTCCGTCGAAAGCATAACATTTCGCTTTTATGATAAGCATAATTGTGCTTCTCGAAAAGGGAAAAGCACAACCGTGCTTCCCATGAATAAAAAGGAAAATCACACCAAAAGAACAATTGAAAACCCTACAGTGCCTCTAGGCTTTGTTGTTTTTTTCCTTTTTCCTTTTTCAGTTTCTGTTTTTTTCTTCTTTTTTCATTTCTTTTTGGGGTTTCTGATTTTTTTTTCTCTCTCTCATTTTGTGATATAACTATTAACATGGGATCTACTCCATCCGTCCATTAATATAAGACGTTTTTTGTACTAGTATAGTGTCAAAAACATTTTACATTATGATACAGAGGGAGTAGTTTTGAAGATCTCGACATGAGAAATCCAATAGTGAAAACAATTTAGAAGATAATTTTTTTAAAATGAACAAATCTAAAAAGGAAAAACTTCCAAGTTATAACAAGCGACACAACAAGAACCTACTCCCTCCGTTCAGAATTACTTGTCTCGGATATGGATGTATCTAGAACTAAAATATATCTAGATACATCCATTTCTGCGACAAGTAATTTCGAACGGAGGGAGTAAGAAGGTAAGGAGTGACCTTTGCTAGGGTTAACTCTTAACTAGTGATTTTTCTCTATTTAACACAGAGAGTGTCGAATAGGAAAGACCACTTTTTTTTTGAGCAACTATAGGAAAGACCACATATGCATGCTGCTGGGTCGATAAGGATTTGGTCAAAAACATGGGTGCCCATTGAGCCCATCCAGGTCGCTAAGCCCACCCGGAGCTTACAGAAAAATTCACTGGAAGTTAAATGGAAGCCCATCTCCTGACCCTAAAGGTACCCCAAGCGCGGGAAACCCAAATCCTCTCACAGCCTCCTTCCCCCAAAAAAATCTCCCATTCCTCCACGGCTCCGCCTTCCCCTCCCCTCCCTAAACCCAAAACCCTAGAACCTTCTCCATTCCGCTCCCTCGCGGAGCCTGGCCACCATGAGCGCTCCCATGGAGATCTCCTTCGACCCCCACCCTTCTCATCCCGCCCCGCCCGCCTTCCCCTCCAGCCCACCCCTGGAGCCCGCAGCCGCCGCCACCCCTCCCGCGGTCTCGTCCTCGCCGCAGCCGACGGCGGAGGCCGTAGTCGCGCCCACCCCGCCAGACGACAAGGTCCTCGTCTCAGGTAGGCGCCGCGACGCCCGCGCATTTCTGGCCTCGCCCTGGCGGCGCATGACTAAACCGTGCTCTGCGAATGCCCGATTTGGTTTCCCCGGCGTTGATTGTTTTTTTCCTTTTGCGCTTGCAGTTGAGGTGTTGCTGCACGCCACGAGTACGGCTCGCGCCGAGGACGTCCGAACGGCGGTCGAGAGGTCGGTGCTGTTCGGGTTACACTTTGTTTCGAGCATATTTTACTGTTATTTGGATGCTTGATGACACGTGGATGAATGAGTTGCTAAATGCGGGTTGGATTAGATGTAGTTTGGCACTGGAAAAGTGAAAATGTGCCATGATTCTAGGGAACGTGGTCAACAATCATCCTGTGATTTAGCAGTGGAGTTTGCTGAGTATGTTGCAGTAGGAAATAACAGACATGTTTGGTTGATAATCGCTGATGATGCAGCATATCGGATATTGACGTGGCAACTAGCAAAGTTAGGAATACTAAATTGTTTGTAATAGGCAATTAGGGTTTGCAGGGTGATTAGTATTTTAGAGCAAAATACCAGATAACTTTTAAGTTTTACAACAGATTAGCAATTAGGTGGGGATTTCTGCTGTGTAACATGGATATAAGCTGATCATTTAAAAAATGACTGTTCACCATTTGCTTGCACAAATGATGGAGAAAGCTGTAAATGAAGTTAAAAAATCATATCATCTGTAGTGTTCTGTTCAGAAAAGATCACTGGAAACAGACATAAGCCAATCTTCATCATTGCTTATTGAGAGGCCGGATAACTCACCAAATCAATTCCAGAAATCTTATCATTGTTTCTTTCATATTAAAGTGCTAATCAGATCTGAGGCCATGGAATTGACAGAGTTTCTTGTAGACAGCTTCTTGGTTTAAGCTCATAGCATATATATTGAACTTGCACGGTTATCTTCTCTTGCAGGACATTACTGCTTGTTATTGCTCATACTTAACATTTACAAGTTGTTCTCTTATCAGGATGTTAGAATCTCGAAGTTTAAGCTATGTCGATGGTCCTGTTCAGATACCTCCAGACAATTCTTTTCTTCTTGAACATGTCAAAAGGATCCAAATATGTGACACTGGTATGATGTTTCACTTAGGCTGGAAAGTGTGCTTTCTTGATCTCAGTTATCTATGTACCTCTTCCTGAATGCCCGCTTTTCATGTAGATGAGTTGATTGAGAACCACAAAATCCTGTTGTTTTGGCAAGTCAAACCTGTTGTTCATGTATTCCAGGTATGCATCTAAATGTTTTCTGCCTAAATCACTTAAATCTTTGTTGCTAAATCTCTTCTAGTTCCTTTTAAAACACGGATGGTCTTTGGGTATGTTTACATGCTATTGCCGGCTATCTTTCTTCTTTGACAATTGACTGTTGGAATTGTTTCATCTTCACATCATAAGATATCTTTGTAATGCTGCTGAGGTACTGGTGTTTTGTTCTTTTCACTTAAAATTTCACATTTGTTTTCTCTTGAAACAACCGGAGTGATTTTCAATTAGACTACTGACCTCTTTCCAAGAGATATATTACTTCATGTCATGTTCTAAGTGAACATTTGGTTCAAATTCATCATCGCCTCAAGGCTCAAGCTGATCTAGTTATCTTGCAGTTGAATGAGGATGGTCCAGGTGAAGAACCAAGTGAAGACGACACACTCTCTAGCTTCAATGAGTGGGCTCTACCTGCCAAAGAATTTGATGGATTGTGGGAAAGGTTTGGTTTGATCTCATTATCCTTTACCAGTTACAATTTCTGTGTTTTTTATTCTGTTGATGATGTCGTATGTGCTTGCAGCTTACTATATGAAGTGGGTCTCAAGCAGAGGTTGCTGAGATATGCTGCTAGTGCTTTGCTATTTACTGAAAGAGGTGTAGACCCATGCCTTGTTTCATGGAACAGGTAAGCATCTTTCACATCGTTAAGCACTTGGAGGCTTCACATGTCATCAGAAGTGGCATATTTTGGTTTTACTTTCCACAATAAAGCTGGTCATTACTGCCATGGAACTTTAGGGCACCTTTTTGTGTAGTTGGGTTTTGCAGTTAGCTTCTGAAACCTTTAAATGACGTTCATGAGTACTTCCTGAAATTGTATCTGGACAGTGGACCACTGTCTCCTTCCTCTTCTTCAGTTCTTCACTTCTTCCTTGAGTCTATTGGTGGATATTGTTTGTTGGGATAGTTAATCAAGATGAATGTGCAAAATACTGCAAAAAAGAATTGCAGCTTAATTGTCAAGGGATACTCATTGGATGCAAAAGCCTGAACTTCGTGAAACTGAACTACTTACCTTTTAATACCCATGCAAATGCGTAACTACAACAACAACAACAAAGCCTTTAGTCCCAAACAAGTTGGTAGGCTAGAGCTGAAACCCATGCAAATGTGCACTTTCAGTTATATAAATTATTCTCTAGGAATATATAATTTATTTTGTTTTGTATTGTTCATGTGCTTTTTTACATACAATTGCAGGATTGTACTTTTACATGGTCCACCTGGAACAGGAAAGACTTCATTATGTAAAGCACTAGCTCAGAAGCTTTCTATTCGCTTCAATTCAAGGTTCTTGCTTAATGATATTCATGACTAGTGTTTTAATAAATAATGTGTTATTAATTACGGTCTCTTTTTCACCAGGTATTCTATGTGCCAACTAATTGAAGTCAATGCCCATTCATTGTTCAGCAAGTGGTTTTCTGAAAGTGGGAAACTGGTATGCCTTTTTGTGTTTATATCAATAATATTATCATGTATACGTTCATGCTGAAATCACATCATTAGCTCGTGGTAATTGAGTTTTGCTATGTTTTTGCACCATTTTGCATGATGTGGAAAATTCACCATCATATGATACATTTTGTAGTATGTAGTTAGTTTAGCCCACTAAAATTGTCCATTGGATATATCTTCATTTCTGTCTTACAATGTACATGCTATAATTTGTCCTTTTTAGGTAGCTAAACTTTTCCAGAAGATTCAGGAGATGGTGGAGGAAGAAAGCAACCTGGTATTTGTATTGATCGGTATGTTCATGACAAAACTGGTGAAATGACTAGATGGTCAATCTCCGTATGATCTGACTAGCTCAATCCATGCCTTGTTCATCTTATCTATGTGTTGTTAAACGGACTCCTCATTCCATTGCGTTTTTTACTTAAAGAAATGCCTCAATACTAATGAATAATGAACCCCATTGAGCTACATGACATGTGGGTGGATAAGTAAGATAGCAAATGATTTTGTCCTTTATGTGAATAGAGATAACATAGATCGTAAATGTTTTTAAAATCGAAATCAACACAATTTAATTCCCTAGGCATTATCTCCTAGTTGCAGACTAGCGAAATGCATTGTGGCACTCCTATAGAATTTTAACTAAACCTCATTTTAGATAAATTTGATTTGCAGCATGCTGTATTTGAACCCTTAATGTTATCTATGGCGTTTATGCATTTTAACACGTGATATTGCAGATGAAGTTGAAAGCCTTGCTGCTGCCAGACAGGCTGCCATATCTGGTTCTGAGCCTTCAGACTCCATTAGGGTAAAGTTTTCAGCAGTTTTCCTTTGCCATACACCTTTTATCAGGTAATGTTTACACTGTCTTCTTTCACTCTAATGTTCAGGTGGTAAATGCCTTGCTAACACAAATGGACAAACTGAAGGCTTGGCCAAATGTTATCATTTTGACGACATCAAATATCACCACAGCTATCGGTATTGATTTTTCGCCTTTTGAGTTTTTTCCTTTTATGACCTGAATGGCCCATCATGCCATTTTGTGTGCATAGTTGCCACATTTTTTGCATGATTATCTGCGCGTTTGGAACAACGGTGCTGTATATGATCAACATCTGGACAAATTTGGACATTTAGTATGTGTTTTAGTTGGTCAAGTGAATCACTGCAGTGAGGGAAAGATCAATTGCATAATAAGCATGTTTATGTCCGTGGAGCTGTCTATGTTTATAACATCACTTTTCCTACTTTTCTGAAGTAACTAATGCTACATTATTGATACATTTAAATTTAGATAATCTTGTTGCCATCGACAATGAGATATCAACTGTGCTCAGTACTGATGTCTCTTGGGCTAATAAAATTGCGTAATTGCAGACATTCATTCTATTTTCGATGGCTGTTAAGGAGAACAGCCTGTAGCCTTCTTAAACATCGTGTAGACATGCATTGAGTCCTAAAATCAATAAATTCTAACTCGTATGTGGTTTGCAGATATTGCATTTGTTGACAGGGCAGACATCAAGGCATACGTCGGACCCCCTACTCTTCAAGCACGCTATGAGATTTTGAGATCATGCATAGATGAACTCTTCCGAGTAGGAATTCTTACATATCCTCAGGTATTTGTTCCTTTTTGCCAACTTGGTTGCTGTAATACCACCGCTGTATCACTGTGAAGGTTGCTTGGAACTGCTTTGCACATGGGGCACTTTTTCTGAGCAAACCTGTATTTGGGACCTCAAAGAATTTATTTGTTTGAACTGCTGTATAGAATTTCCAGCTTTCTTGCAATCTTTAAAGGATTATTCCTCTCCAAATACAGGGTGGTGATTTGCCTTGCATTCTGAGCTATTCAACCCTGAAAGAGAAGTTGCACTGTCCTGAGGCTGCAGAACCCCATACACTTCATCTCTCCAAATTACTGCATGAAGGCGCAGAACTGTGCGACGTAAGTGATGAAGTTTACAGTTGCCTTACCTTTTTATTGCTGTAGATTAAGTGATCTGCTGTAATCAACACCAACAGGCTGATAATGGTGGTGATCTTTTTTCCATTCTCCCACAGGGATTGAGCGGAAGATCATTGAGAAAACTTCCTTTCCTGGCACATGCTTCTGTTCCCAACCCTTCGTGCTGTGACGCTGCTTCTTTCATGCACACGCTGATACAGACCGCGCGAAGAGAGCTCTTGGAATCACGCGGATGATTCCTCGCGTATTGCTTGGAGGAGCAAATGGTTAACGGTTGGATACGAGTACCTTGCCACTGATATGATGCATAGTTTGAGCTAATTCGAAGTCTGTTGTTCTGAGATACAAGCAAATCCATTCCATTTCTAGGTCTAGAGAAGTAGGAAGTCCAGGATATAGGTGCCGTTGCTGTTGCATTACTTTTGGTTCTCCTGTAAATTGTTACGGTGGGATGCACTACACCTCGAGGGACGCCGCATTACTACCTACATACGTGAAGTTTCTCTTTTGCGGGGATTTACCTACATGAATGCCATACATACTTCGGTGACTTGATCAGATCTGTTTCTGGTCATTGGAACTTGAAAAGGATAGCGTTTGTGTACCTTATTAGCTTTGTTTCTGTTGTTCTGGTTTTGCATGTTATGTGCAGGATGTAAATCAAAGTTGGCTGGACTGTTTGGCTTGGCCTCAGCCCTTCAGGCTTACTCTCTTCAGTCGCGCGCAGAAAGCTGAAACGAGTGCCAAGGTACATGACCGCGCATTCCTGTGATGGGAATATCCAAGAGAGTTTATTCTTCTCTACTGGTGCCAAGGGAGGTTAGTGCAGACTGCAGAAGCTAGGGTAAAGTCTCAACACCGCAGCTAAGCTTCAGTGATTCCAAAACAGCAAGAGTCATTATAACATCCCTGATTGAACCGTCAAGTCAATAACCAACAGTTGCTCCTATCAATTCGAGCATCCAGCCAAAGAAAAAAAGGAGAGAGATACAAATCAAAAGACTCAGACCATAAACTGCGACTCTTGGCAACTTCATGGCGTGCGTAAAGCTACAGGGAGTGAATGTACATGAAGGAAATAAGAGTCATGACAATGTTTATATAAAATTTGCAGGCGCACAGGCCATCTTCAGGTTAGAACCCCGGATTTCACCTGTGCTGGTCTGGTTGGGTCATACAGCTCATACTACGTTACAGGATAAAGAGCTGGGGATGCTTGCCCCTGAACACTGAACGATAACGGTGTCGAGTAGTAGATGAAACTTCTAGTGACAAAATTGAATAGTGTGACACAACTAAAGGGCATGGAACGGCTGGTGTGTTTCGATTTAGTTATTCCCGAGTTATACATGTGAAAAGACCGCTCAAATAACTACATCATATAATTATTTTTTAAAATTTATATAATGATTTTATTAAAAAATAATTAAGTGTTGAATCATGATTCTAGCTCCGTTCCTGCCAAGCGTGCAACTTAGATAATGATCTAGCAGAGCATATATGCAACCACCATGTCACAATGTAGTTTTCTTTGAAATATCTTCAAACAGCTGAACTATTTCACATGTATTTTGTTTGATGACTACCATGCTTTTGATTTTGAATTATGACTGATGAATATTACCAAATTATGTTCAAACTATTGCTGTAGAATTTATATAGTTTGTGTATAATATAGAGGAGAAAGAGGCAAAAGTGAAGTAACAGGGGGACAGGATTTGGGAGCTATAGCTCGAGTACCATACAAAATCTGACAGTGACATGCATAGCAATTCAGAAGACCAGATTCCCTTTCCAAAGAAAAGAGGACCGGATTCCGGTTACATGGGAGTGATAACCACGAATAAGAACTGAGAATAAACTTTCAATGCATGCCGTTTAAATTGAAGGTAGCCAGCTACCCCCTCTGCAACACAAGGTGTTTTGCCTTGCTACAAAGTATCATGGGAAGAATAATCCTCGTGGGTTTCTCAATTATTTCTGAAATATATAATTGCCGATCTAATGCTGTACGGAAAAAATAGCACTCAAAAGTTGGGACCTGTAAACCAGTCCTCCAAAAGAATCGATTCTTCAGGCGTGCATCAGGTATCTAATCCAGATTAGCGATCACTGCATCAGTAACTTCCTGGGTGGTGCTGGTGCCGCCCAGATCCTTTGTCCTGTACTTGCCCTCTGCAATGACCCGCTTCACCGCAGTTTCCAGACGGTCAGCGAACGACGGGAACTGCAAATGCCTCAACATCATAGCGGACGACAGGAGCAGGGCGACAGGGTTTGCTTTCTGCTGCTCTACAAGATTGTCATTTCCCACATTTCCTGCAGAAGCACCTTGCTCGAAGATGGCATGATCCTGACCCACATTACCTGCAACACAAATGCAGCATCCATGGATCAATATGAACCTCAAACTTATGTTGGCTTACAAGAATAAACCTATATGTAGTTCATATAGACAAAAAAAGGCGGTGTCAAAATCATGTGCGACTACAAGTCTACAACACACTAGGCATGTCACACTAGTCGGCCCCCAGAAAAGTATTCAATAATACCAGGAAGAAAGTGTTGACCAGCATTTCTTGCAATTGACCAAGTTAATCCAATTAACCATTCGTAGTATGAAGTGACCACAGAAACAAAGTATGCTGAAATCTTACCTCCTGGCATGACACCTGTTCCTCCAACAAGACCTGCAGCTGTGTTGGCAACCAAATTGCCGTAAAGGTTAGGCGTAACCTATCAAAAGAATGGAAAGATAGAAGTTAGAAAATCTGCAGTAACCCCAAGGAACGGTTTACTTAATAGGAGCATCTGAGAATACCAGGATAATTAGATACATACCATAACATCAAATTGCTCAGGCCTTGAAACAAGTTGCATGCAGCAGTTGTCAACAATAATTTCGTTATACTCAATACTTGGATATTTAGCGGCAATCTCACGGCAAGACTCCAAGAACAAACCATCAGCAAGTTTCATGATGTTTGCTTTATGCACTGCCGTGACTTTCTTCCGGTAGTTAAGGTAAGCATACTCGAAGGCATATTTGGCAATCCTCTCAGAGCAAAACTTCGTGATGACCTAAACCCAATCAGTAAGAGTAACAAAAAGGCAACAAAACAGACTTAAAAGGAAAGCATAAGTCGAGCAATTGCTTTCATCGATAATGTTTTGAGCAAGCAAACTCACGTCATTTAAGATAGAACTGATAATAGGCTTGCAAGGAAACATAAATGCAAGAAAATAAACACATATATGATGAATATTGTGAACATATACAGGGCACATTTTCGGTGTATCTTGGTCTATTTGAAAATAATGGAAACGAAGCTAACGTCATGATATTCATGTTCTGTTGATATAGACGTCAAGTTCACCCATCTGTTTATTTGGGACGGCAGTAACTATTGGCTACTATTTCCTGGGATAAATACATCCAGAATCCATGATACCAACCTCACAGCATGTCACGTCATGGTTTGATCAAAATAATGACAGTGTATTATTCTACATAAGGCTACAGAGTTTTTTTACTGATTACACTATTTGTAAATTCAGCAATGAGTTTTGCCGCCAAGTCAAGCGCAAATGCATAATGTTAAATGAATATCGCAATTTCTCAATAAACGAGGAAAATAAGGAAATTACTCAAATACAGTCAACACCGCCAAATCATTTACCTGGTAAACACCGACCCAATAATTCAATTAAATTGGTTTCTATAAACGTGCTAAGCTACACCACGAGTTTGGACAAGCAGAGCACATGCCAATCACTGGAGCACAATTCTTGCCAGAATCAGACTGAGGATTTGACTCCACATTTGACAATTTTACACGGATCTACCCGCAATTTCAACATTATGAGGCATGAATGACTGCAATGATCATATAAACTATCAAGTAAACAGTACATTTATAAAAGCATCCTAGCAATCTACATCATCCTGGTCACAAATTCAGATAACTCAATTTTACACGTATTGTGATTGATAACCAACTGACAGCATCAGTTCATCACAGACAAATCATATATCTACTCTGACAGTTGCAGCTTTGCAATGGAAAACTTTCCTCTTAACCATGTACTAACTAGCTACGATATGCAAATCTAACAGTTATATGCTACCTCACAAGGCACATCATTCGCCAACCAATGAACATGTGAAGGAATCAAGATGAATCCTCTAAACAAACAACAGGGAGCGAACGATCAGGCATACCTTGAGGCTCTCGACGACCCCCGGGACGACCTCGTGCTCGAGGCCCGAGTACTCGCCCTCGGTGTTCTCCCTGATGACGACGATGTCGACGTTCTGGTGCCTGGTGGGCAGGCCGGGGACGTTGGCGCAGTTGACGAGGGAGGCGAAGAGGTCGAGCTCCTTGCGGAGCTGCATGTTGAGGGAGGAGACGCCCCCGCCGACGGGGGTGGCGAGGCCGCCCTTGAGGCAGACCTTGTTGCGGCGGATGGACTCGATGACGGCGGGGGGCACGGCGGGCATGTCGCCGTGGACGTCGTAGGACTCGAAGTAGACGGGCGCGTGCATCGCCTCCATGACCTGCTCGACGGCGCCGGTGACGAGGGGCCCGATGCCGTCGCCCGGGATGAGCGTGACGGGACGCGGGGTGCCGTCGCCCGGGCGGGGCATGTAGGTCACCGTGCGGCGCGCGCCGCCGCCGTGGCCCGGGAGGGGCGGCGCGGAGGAGACCAGGCGGCGGAGGAGCGGGGCGGATCGCCGCGCCATCGGGGGCTGGCTGGGGCTGCGGCTGCGGCGGGGCGATGCGGAATTGCGATCCGGTAGGCGGAGCGCGGGCGACCCGGAAAGGAGGGAGGGAGGGAGGAAGGATTCCAAGACCGAAAGAGGGAGGAGACCGGGGCAGAGGGAGGAGAAAGGGACGGTGGAGATGGGTACTACTTGAGCCGTTTTGCGGTTCGGACCTTGGAATTGTTGGGTATTTGCGAACCTTTAAAGCCTCCTCCGCAAGAATGAGAGACACGTCTCTGGCATGCGGGCCCATCACCATCAAGGAGACACGGATATTGTTTTCGGTTGAGAAAATGGTCGACAATGTCGGTGCACAGAAATACGTGCAATCGTATCGTGCTGATAGAGAAACGTTTATTTTTTAGAATTGCTGATAGTGAAACGTTCAGACGAATGGAACTTGGAACCCAGCGACCTCATGCAAGCGAGCGATCAAACAAACGTACATCAGGTTTCTCAAAAGAAAAACTATCACATCAGCCAAGTTTTTTCTTTCTTTCTTACTTTGGCACATGTATATTGTTAATTCAAGCAGAGCATTTCGCATACGATATTATATTAAAGAGGGCCATCATGCTACTTTAAGCATGGCTCGACGAACGCTGATCCGGTAACCAGGCACCAAGTACAGCTCCATTTTGCATATAAAAGCATACTAGAATGGCAAATCCAGACTGGACTTGAATCTGCTTAACCGCATAACATGGAACACTAACGCATTCAGCTATCCAGGGGCGGTGGCGAAATGATGCCACGTCTCACATTCGCATGCATGAAAAAAAGAACTGGTTTCACAGTTACTATCCTAGTCTCCGCATCCTTTGAACCCCTGAATCTTCTGTTCAAAAGAACAAACATGCGATACTGGTTTGGAAGTCCAGAAAGCATCCAGCCAAAAAGAGGAGGAAATAGGCAGGCACTTCAACTCAAGATACAGTTCAAGGATCCCGGCTTCAAATCTTGCGACCTCTCTTACAGAACCTCTACACGCTGCAAAACAAGACGAAAAGAACGTCATAACAAGCTTCAAGTAATGGAAACGTGCCATCACAACACATCACGATCCTGGCTAATCACAAACACGGGTCACCACTAATATTCAAATCAAGCCTCACAATCTGCTATGTGTTGGAGAGTGAATGTGAAGACTTTAAAATTCAGGTTCAGGGCATTCTCATTGAGGATCACAGATAACATGCATTATATGGTTATTATACCACCACACAGCGAAAAATAAGTGGACACTTAAGATGCAACCTTATATAATCAAATACTGCTCCCTAAGAACAATAATAATTATTCACTAGCGGTTGAGAGTACATGGAAAGCAAGATCCTTACTCCAGTGTGTTAGCCCAACACACACGTGAAAGCAAATAAATAATATACATATAGAAGATAAGAATTTATCAGGTGATGCCGTAGAACCATTCAGGTTCAACCAACCAAAGTGAAGGAATAGGGAGATGTCAAGTAAGGATGCAAAACAAATGAGTAGCCAAATACCAGAATGATCCAGGATAGAAGGAAGTTACACGTATAGAACAAAGTGCTAATAGGTAAGTCAGGTTTACCTTGCCGAGAACAAGATCTCTGCCCTTACTCCAACCCAGCAATTTTTCTCCTTTCCAATATGTTTTTCCTTTCCTACAAAAAAAAACATCAGCACAGACATGGTGAACAAAATAGTTGGCTAATGTCAGTAACGTATCTAAAGATAAACCTTGCAAAACTGATGATGAAGGAATGAACTGGTAGAAACAGGAGCAGCAAATAATAACAATAGCATGCATCCGGTTAAATCTGAAGACATGTTAAAACCTGAATCTGTAAACGATATTGAAGACTCAACATAAATGTCTAATTCTAGTTCATGTCTGGATGCTCCCTTTCAGCAAAGCTACATGGATAAAGATTTTCGATATCACATTCAAACAAACTGAACTTCAGCAACATGTGAACACATGTGAACCAATAAACCTATACACTAGCAAAGATCAACAGCATCAATGGTCCAACCTCACATAGCTTATCCAGCAACATGCACACAACATAAACTACTAGAATATTAACTACTAATCTCTAATCAACCCTCACATGACATACATGACGGATATAACCATTTCAGTCAGCAATAAAAATGGCAATTAGTACAAGTACTCCCTCCGCCCGGGTTTAGTGGCCCTCGTAATTTGGGTCAATTGACTAACAAATATGATGTATACCATACAAAAAGTATACTGTTGGATTTGTATTCGAAAGAGATTTCCCACGGTATAACTTTTTATGAAATATAGTGTACATTTTATCAGTTAAACCTATGGTCAAACTTTGATTGAAAATAAGAGGGGGCCTAATAAACCCGGACAGATGAAGTACAAGATTAATGCACACTTCAGTAGTGTAGTTGCAACTGTACATTGCACGATACTTTCCTATAGCTATAGGTCAACACTTAAACTCACACAATAGCACAGCTTGTACATGTAACTACTCAAAGTGTTACCAACTAATCATCCAGAAAAAGCAAACTACCACTTTGTTTTGACATTTGATAGCTCGAATTGTCACATTTATAACACAAGACATCGAAATGCTCTTGAAATGAGCTCTCCAAAAGGACGTACGTAGAATGACGTATTAGCTACTTCTCCAACTCGCTTATGAGGTCCCACTCTACCATTTTCACATTTTGCAGCTCAGCCCTCACGAGATTCTGACAGATGCTAGCAAGAATGCAAATTTTGTAGAAGAAAGAGATGACATGTGCAGATTAAAGAAAACGTAGTAAAATCTATAAATGCTGCAATAAGATGAACTGACACTCTATGTCCTGTACATGCACAATTGCACACACGGGCATGGATATGCAATGCAAGCATATTACATACCCATGCAGCGTTTTTTGAACAAACAAATGCTACATTGTTCACACAATTTATAAGCACTTAACTTAATAAGAAGCAAGGGTTTTCTCTAATGAATAAGATCTGATTTAAACATGGAAAAATAAATCACGCGAAAAGAAGTTGGTATTAGTAGTTGGCCCTGCTGTTCGAATAAGCATGCACTACAGAGAACGGTTTAACCTTTTTATCTGGTAAGTATTTCGTATGAAACTCTACCTTATTAGCATTTAAAGGGGAGTCAAGTCTTCAGGATCAAACCTAAGTTATATCCAGTGTGTCAACTAAAATGCCAAAATTCCTTGGATTCTGACTCAAATATGTGCACAGTATTGGTTCCCTTGCAAAATGTCGTTTCATGTCAGTCCAATAACTGACGCACAACCAAAGCAATGCATTTTTCCACGCACGCAAACAAATCAATTTTACAGAAACATATGAAGCAAAGCATTCAGCAAATTAGCACCTGACGGCGCACCAGCTTCTTGCCCCCCTCCGCCTCCCGAGCAAGCCTCTCCAGCCTCCTTAGCATCCCAGAATACATCTCCTCCACCTCGGTTGCTTGCCCCGTGGCCGAGGCCACCAAGGCCTCCACCCTTCCCAGCCCGAACGCATCCATCATCCCCTCCATCGCCTTCTGGTCTCCGATGCTGAAGCCCTTTGCCGGCGGACGCGGCAGCCACGGCATTGGCGACTCCGCCGCGAAGGTGTGGTATTGGCCCCGGAAACCAGGGCCCACGTTGACCACCTGGAGGGAGGTGGGGAAGAGGCGGGAATCCACGAGGAGGAAGGCGCGGTAGTCGAACGAGTGGATGGAGAGGTTGGAGGAGGCGGAGGGGGCTACGAGCAGAAACACGAGGGGGTGGGTGAGGGCCAATGATTTAGACAGGGAGCGGGCGACGGCGACCTCGCGCATGGAGGGGCGGCGCGCCGCGCTGCGGCGGGAGGAGAAGAAGCCCACGGTGGCTGGGCGGGCGGGGGAGTAGGGCTGGAAGCGGCCGAGGGCGTCGGAGAGGGAGGAGGGTCGGGCGAGCGAGGCGTGGCCGGTGATGCAGATGGATAGGGTTGGGGCGGAGGAGGTGGCGCCGGAGTAGTCGTCGTCGGAGAAGGAAGGGGGAGCCGTGGGGCGGGCGGCACGACCAAAGAGTAGCCCGTCGCAGTCCCCGGCGGCGGTCCCGCAGCAGTCGAGGAGCGCCGCGAAGGCCTGGCTGGAGACGGAGAGCTTCGCGGCGGCGGCCATTTCTGGACTGCGACCAGGGGTTTGGCCGTTCGGGGGCTGCTTCGGCCTTAGACTAGTCACAACGAGGAGTAACTTAAGCCATGTACAATGGTTTATAAAATAATTTTATCTTAAGTTTTGCATTTAATTTAGAGATGACAAAAAAAACTATCTACAATGGGTCATCTTTTAGCCTTATCTTCAATAACTATCAGTTCCTAAAAATATGGTGAGACATATTGTGCTAAGAGATCATCTCTTGTTTTATCTTAAATAAGAGAAGACAAGCCTTCTTTTATGAGTTATCTCTTCTCCACCTCATTATTTATCCTAGGTGGCACTCCTAAGATAGCACCATTGTACATGCCCTTACAGGCTATGTTACTATCTCCAAAGTGAGTAGTAACATATGTGTGTTGTCATGTTATGGTTCATTTATTAGCCTATAAACTCATATTGTCTTGATATATGTGATGTTACAGTAACTAGCTAAGTTACCACCATTATCTCTCTCATCATTAAATATGTGCCACATAAACAAAATTATCTTAAAAAGTGTGATGTTACTAGTGATATTACTCCCACTATGGCCAGTCTTAGGAGCGTGTATTTGCAGTGTGTTTGGTTGGGGTAATTAGAGCTACGACCGATAATTGAAGGGTACGAGACTTTAAATCTATTACTTCCTTCATTTTTATGTTGTTTGTTGATAAAATTTCACAATGTAATGTTCATTTCTTTTAATTCTTCATAATTTCATCGTTAGCTTTTCAAAAAAAAGTATCTCTTCTCTGATTGCATGCATCTCTTCTTGTAAAGAGGAAAAGATCTTCTTATTGTGTTTATCTCTTACTTTCTTTGCCTAATGATTTAGTTGCCGCTAATCAATGATTTTGCCAAGGTTGATTTTGTTCTAATATGTGTATAGTTATATGTCTTGGTTATCGTGCCAGAAATAATACACCTTACATAAAGGAATGGAGGAAGTATTTGGTTGATTGAAAGTTTATAAGGCAATAGTCATGGGACTGACTCCTACTCTCACAACGTGTTTGGTTGGGGGTAATTAGATTTAGGGAATGGGAATTGAAGAGATGTGAGGCTTTAAATCTATTGTTTAATTGGGAGATTGGGAATTCAGAAGAGAATAGGCATGGGACTTTTTTTTGACGGGTAAATAACTTTATTCCTCATATAATGGTGAGATCATGTACAGCTAGATGAGAAATAAAGTCTGGTATGGGACCATCCCAGTACCCAGATGAGCTATTACAGAGGGAGTTTTTCGCAAGCATATCAGCAACACCATTGGCTTCACGGAAGCAGTGAACCACATCCAGTTTTGATAAATCAACCTCAAGCGCCTTATATTCTGCAACAGTTGCTGCATCCGGGCCCAAGTAATCTCCTTGGTTGATAGCTTCAATAGCATTCAGACTATCAGACTCAATGATTACTGAACTACATCCAAGTTTGGCAGCCAGGTACAGCCCATTCCTAATCGCAGTAATTTCTGCTGATTCCACACTCTGAACCTGCGGTATAAAGCATGATGCTGCACCTATGAACTCACCATGATCGTCTCTAGCTACAGCACCTGTAGCTCCGTTCATATTTTCTATGCAAAACGATGCATCCACATTAATCTTAACTCTCCCTCTGCCCGGTTTTTCCCATACATGGTCACGTCTCTGTAGTGTTTGTCTGGGTCTGGCAGCTGCTACCTCTTGAGCACTGCGTTGGATTTCTCCGAAGAGGAGAGGATGATGCAGCAAAGTAGCGTAAGTATTTCCCTCAGTTTTTGAGAACCAAGATATCAATCCAGTAGGAGGCTACGCGCGAGTCCCTCGTACCTACACAAAAACAATAGCTCAATGCAACCAACGCGCTTAGGGGTTGTCAATCCCTTCACGGTCACTTATGAAAGTGAGATCTGATAGAGATGATAAATAATATTTTTGGTATTTTGGGTATAGAGATGCAAAGTGAAAAGTAAAAGGCAAAGTAAAAAAGCAAAGCAATAATAAAGTGATGGAGATTGATATGATGAGAAAGAGACCCGGGGGCCATAGGTTTCACTAGTGACTTCTCTCAAGAGCATAAGTATTCTACGGTGGGTGAACAAATTATGTTGAGCAATTGATAGAATTGAGCATAGTTATGAGAATATCTAGGTATGATCATGTATATAGGCATCACGTCCGAGACAAGTAGACCGACTCCTGCCTGCATCTACTACTATTACTCCACTCATCGACCGTTATCCAGCATGCATCTAGAGTATTAAGTTAAACACAGAGTAACGCCTTAAGCAAGATGACATGATATAGAGGGATAGTTTCATGCAATATGATAAAAACCCATCTTGTTATCCTCGATGGCAACAATACAATACGTGCCTTGCTGCCCCTTCTGTCACTGGGAAAGGACACCGCAAGATCGAACCCAAAGCTAAGCACTTCTCCCATGGCAAGAAAAATCAATCTAGTAGGCCAAACCAAACTGATAATTCGAAGAGACTTGCAAAGATAACCAGTCATACATAAAAGAATTCATAGAAGATTCAAATATTATTCATAGATAGACTAGATCATAAACCCACAATTCATCGGTCTCAACAAACACACCGCAAAAAGAAGATTACATCGAATAGATCTCCACGAGAGAGGGGGAGAACATTGTATTGAGATCCAAAAAGACAGAAGAAGTCATCTAACTACTAACTATGGACCCGTAGGTCTGAAGTAAACTACTCACACTTCATCGGAGAGGCTATGGTGATGATGTAGAAGCCCTCCGTGATCGATGCCCCTTCCGGCGGAGCTCCGGAACAGGCCCCAAGATGGGATCTCGTGGATACAGAAAGTTGCGGCGGTGGAATTAGGTTTTTTGCTCCGTATCTGATCGTTTGGGGGTACGTAGGTATATATAGGAGGAAGGAGTACGTCGGTGGAGCTTCAAGGGGCCCACGAGGCAGGGGGCGTGCCCTCCACCCTCGTGACCGCCTCGTGGCTTTCTTGACGGAGGGTCCAAGTCTCCTGGGTCTTATCTGATGAGAAAATCGCGTTCCCGAAGGTTTCATTCCGTTCGGACTCCGTTTGATATTTTGTTTCTCCGAAACACTGAAATAGGCAAAAAACAACAATTCTGGGCTGGGCCTCCGGTTAATAGGTTAGTCCCAAAAATAATATAAAAGTGGAAAATAAAGCCCAATATAGTTCAAAACAGTAGGTAATATAGCATGGAGCAATCAAAAATTATAGATACGTTGGAGACGTATCAAGCATCCCCAAGCTTAATTCCTGCTCGTCCTCGAGTAGGTAAATGATAAAAACAGAATTTTTGATGCGAAGTGCTACTTGGCATAATTTCAATGTAAATCTTCTTAACTGTGGTATGAATATTCATATTCAAAAGATTCAAGACAGAAGTTCATGTTGACATAAAAATAATAATACTTCAAGCATACTAACAAAGCAATTATGTCTTCTCAAAATAACATGGCCAAAGAAAGCTATCCCTACAAAATCATATAGTCTGGCTATGCTCTATCTTCACCACATAAAGTATTTAAATCATGCACAACCCCGATGACAAGCCAAGCAATTGTTTCATACTTTTGATATTTTCAAAACTTTTTCGATCTTTACGCAATACATGAGCGTGAGCCATGGATACAACACTATATGTGGAATAGAATGGTGGTTGTGGAGAAGACAAGAAAGAGGGGAAGATAGTCTCACATCAACTAGGCATATCAACGAGCTATGGAGATGCCCATCAATAGATATCAATGTGAGTGAGTAGAGATTGCCATGCAATGGATGCACTAGAGCTATAAGTATATGAAAGCTCAACAAAAGAAACTAAGTGGGTGTGCATCCAACTCACTTGCTCACGAAGACCTAGGGCATTTTGAGGAAGCCCATCATTGGAACATACCAATGTTGGGGATATTGCTTATCGGGAACTTATCGGTTGACCCATGATAAGAGGTAAATCGGCCAATTTATCGGCATATCGGCCGATTTATCGCCATATCGGCTGATTTATCTTATTGGTCTGACAGCGGTAAGCGATAAATCGGCCGATTTATCGGCATATCGGAAGATATCTTGAACAGTGGAATATACAAGCCAAGTTATATAATGAAAAATTCCCACTAGTATATGAAAGTGACAGAATGAGAGACCCTCTATCATGAAGATC